>NC_141543.1:60165000-60342500 GCF_021556685.1 Rattus norvegicus
AGAAATTTTAGCTACAGGAGACCGAGTGGAAACTCTAACACAATTGAGACCAAGGCATTTGTGCTGGCACACCCCTTTCATTCCAGCACTGGGAAGCAGAAGCTGTGAGTTCAAGGCCACCCTGGTCTACAGAGTGAGTTCCAGGACAGCCAGAGAAACCCTATCTTAAAAAGACATGCAATGCCACAACAGTATACAACATTCATGGATCTATGGAGAAAACTGAGCAACAGTAGAAAATACATCCCGCTTTGAGACAGCAGTGGCCTCTGAGGAAGAAGAAAGCCTAGGGATGGTGAACAGAGATGTGTTAACCTCACGGTTTTCTGTTCCGCCTATGATCCCTTATCCACATTCTTGATATCAGAAATACTCTGAAGTCAGAACTGTATGGAGCTTAGAGTGTAGGCCAGAGGGAGAGCCTGTGCTTACCAGAGCAAGATCCAGCTCTAGAACAGGACAGAATAAGATTTAAGGTTGTGATGCCATGTGTGACATCGTGTGTGACCCAGGGGCTGGGATGCAGCTGAGGTGTTAGCCACGCATGCATGAAGCTCCGAGGTCAAGCTCCAGCCAGCCACGCCTGCAATCCCAACACCCCGAAGATGGAGGCAGGGGGATCAGGAGTTGAAGGTTATACTGGCTGGCTTTGTGTGTCAACTTGATGCAGGCTAGAGTCATCAACGAGGAAGGAGCTTCAGCTGAGGAAATGCCTCTATGAGATCCAGCTGTAAGGCATTTTCTCAATTAATAATCAATGGAGGAGGACCCAGCCCATTGTGGGTGGAGCTATCCCTGGGCTGGTGGTCCTGGGTTCTTTAAGAAAGCAGGCTGAGGGGGTTGGGGATTTAGCTCAGTGGTAGAGCGCTTGCCTAGCAAGCGCAAGGCCCTGGGTTCGGTCCCCAGCTCTGAAAAAAAAAAAAAGAAAAAAGAAAAAGAAAAAAAAAGAAAGCAGGCTGAGCAAGCCAGGGAAAGCAAGCCAGTAAGCAGCACCCCTCCAAGACCATCAAGACCATCAGCTCCTGCCTCCAGGATCCTGCCCTGTTTGAGTTCCTATCCTGACTTCCTTCATTGGTGAACAGGACTGTGGAAGTGTAAGCCAAATAAACCCTTTCCTCTCCGACTCGCTATTTGGGAATGGTGTTTCATTGTTCAGTAGAGACCCTAAGACGAAGATCAATTTTGGCTACACAGGAGATTGAAGGCCAAGTTGGCTTATATGAGATCCTGTCTCAAAAAAACAAAAGTAATGTAACATTGTTTAGCATGAAATCCTTGGTCCCGTTCCAGAGAGCTCTAGAGCAATAGTTAACGACCACACTTTATTACCATATTTCTGCAGTAAAATATATGAATATTTATAGTAAATGGCTTGAACAGACCATAAATACCTTTGTGTCAGCTTAGGTTAGATTTTGCCACCAAATAAGTTTATACGCCAGACTCTATAGGGGCGGGAACTTGCAAGCTAGAGGTTTCAGGATCTTTTTAAATACGTTGTGTCAGGGTGGGAGCAGTCACAAAGGTGCCACCGTGTGCATGTGGCTGTCAGACTACAGCTTATAGGAGTCAGTTCTTGCTTTCTCTCATGTGTGTTCCAAGTATAGAACTCAGGTCATCAGACTTGGAAGCAGGTACCTTTAACCCCTTAGTCACCTGACTTGCCCTTGTTAGGAAATCAAACAGGGCAGGATTCCTTGGTCTGTTGGTTTGGAGGGTGGGGGTTTGAGACAAGATTCCTCAGTATAACAAGCCCTGGTGCTATCCTGGGCTCAATTTGTGGATCAGGCAGACCTCAGACTCATAGAGATCTTCTTGTCTCTGCTTCTCAAGTGCTGGGATCAAAGGCTCAAGCCACCATGCCTGGCTAGAGTTTTGAGAAATGCAGAGAAGGCCTGACTATAATTTTTCTTCTAATGGTAACAGAATAGAATGTAGGGCAAAGGTCAGGAGGGCTCCGTGTGCAGCTCAAAGGTAGGATCAACACTTAAAGCCCAGGGCTCACCTCCCAGTGCTACGAAAAAGAAAATTTAATGTTTAAGCCTTTATTTAATGTGTGTATTTTTGCCTGCATATATGTCTGTATACCTGGGGCCTGTGGAAAACAGAAGGCATCAGACGCCCTTGAACTGGCTGGAGTAACAGGCAAATGTAAGCTACCATCTGGGTGCTGGGAATCAAACCCAGTCCTCTGGAAGAACAATCAGTGCTCTTAATACGCCACACACACACACACACACACACACACACACACACACACACACACACACACACACCAGAAATCTAAAAAGATGGTCTGGGAGCTGGGAGCTGGGAGCTGGTTCAGCCAGTAAGTGCTTGCTGTGCAAACCTGAATTTGGACCCCCAGCACCCATGTGAAGAGCTGGGTGCGTATTCCTATACTTCACTGCTGGGAAAACAGAGATGAGAAAACCTCTGGGGCTCGCTGTACAGCCAGTCTAGCCAATCAGCAAACTCCAGGCTCAGTGAAAGACCTTGTCTAAGACAAAATAAGATTGACTGAGAAAGACACCCAGTGTCAGCCTCTGGTTTCCTCATTCATGTACGTCTGCAAGTGTGCAAGCACACACACACACACACACACACACACACACAGAGAGAGAGAGAGAGAGAGAGAGAGAGAGAGAGAGAAAGAGAGAGAGAGAACTCATCAGTTAGGAGAACGCACTGCTCTTGCAGAGGACCCAAGCTCTTCACAGTTCCCAGCTCCCACACCAAATGGCCTACAACCCCTATAATCCAACTCCAGAGAACAACAACACATTCTTCTTCGGGCTTCCTTTGACACTACATTCATGTGCACAAATCCACACTCTCTCACACACCCACAATTAGAAACCTTTACAAATAAATATTTCTTTAACAGGTAAGGGTTTTTTTTTTTAAAGATTTATTTATTCCATGTATGTGAGCACACTGTCACTGTCTTTGGACAGACCAGAAGAGGGTATCAGATCCCATTACAGATGCTTGTGAACCACCATGTGGTTGCTGGGAATTGAATTCTGGTCCTTTGGAAGAGCAGTCAGTGCTCTTAACCGCTGAGCCATCTCTCCAGCCCCAGGTAAGGGTTTTTCAGGGTCAGGCATGACGTCACATGCCTTTAATCCCAGCAGGAAGATCTCTGTGAGTTCAGGACAGCCTGGTCTACATAGCAAGCTCCAGGACAGGTAGGACTACATAGGATACCCTGTTTCAAAACTAACCAGTAAAAAAAGGAAATAAAAAAGTTTGGAGAAAAAAAAAAGCCAGGTGGTGGTGGCACACCCCTTTAATAACAGCACCTTGGAGGCAGAAGCAGGTAGATCTTTGTGAGTTCAAGGCCAGCCTGGCCTGAAGTTGAGAGCAATTTCAAGGATAGTTAGAACTACATAGAGAAATCCTGTCTTGGGGAGGGTAGAAAGAAAAAAAGAGAGATAGGTTTTCTGTGGTACCTGAAGATTGGTGCACCCATTCTGAAACATTTTCTATTTGTCTCTCAGAAGTTTCTCCAAGCCAAACCTTCCCTGCTGCATCCCCCAACTCCTCCTGGTACCAGGCTCCTTGGAGCAAGTCAATTTTAAACTGATTTGACCTGGGCACATGAGACATCAGAGATGGTAATGTTACGCATTTCTAGAAGACTAGGCCTGCACTTCACCTCCTACCCCTTACTAGTAATACCAGCGAGGATCCAGCAAAGGCTCAGGTCTACAGTCCCAGAATTTGGAAAACTAAAACTGAAAGGTCAAGAATTCAAAGCAAGGGCTGGAGAGATGGCTCAGTGGTTAAGAACACTGGCTGCTCTTCCAGAGGTCCTGAGTTCAACTCCCAGCAACCACATGGTGGCTCACAACCATCTATAATGAGATCTGATGCCCTCTTCTGGTGTGTCTGAAGACAGCTACAGTATACCAATATAAATAAAAATTAATAAAAAAATTAAAAAAAGAATTCAATGCAAGAACAAGAGTTCAAAGCCCTCCTGAGATACATAAGAAAACCCCATCGGGGTTGGGGATTTAACTCAGTGGTAGAGCGCTTGCCTAGCAAGCACAAGGCCCTGGGTTCGGTCCCCAGTTCCGAAAAAAAGAAAAGAAAAAAAAAAAAGAAAAAAAAAACCCATCTCAGTGTGTGTGTGTGTGTGTGTGTGTGTGTGTGTGTGTGTGTGTGTGTGTGGCTAGCACACCCACAGCCCTAAGCCTATTCCCAATGTCCCATTACAGTGTGGTAGAGCACTTGCGTAGCATGCATGAGGCCTAGGATTCAACCCTCCTCAACACTGAAGGAAAAAAGAGCGGATGGGGAGGGATCAGCACATGAGGGTGTTTAGCACCAAGCCTGACCACATGAGTGTCATTCCTACAACCCATGTGGTGAAAGGAAAGAACCAACTCCCCGAAAGTTGTCCTCTGACCTCTAGTATTCGTGATATGAGCAGGCACACCCCTCCATTTGCATGCAAACACTAAACAAGTAAGTAAATAATTAAATAATTAGGGGCTGGAGAGATCACTCAGTGGTTGAGAGCACTGGCTTCTCTTCCAGAGAACTTAGGTTTGACTTCAGCAGCCACATGGGAGCTCACCATCTGTACTGGCGTTTTAGGGGAGGCTGGGTCTGACCCTCTGGCCTCCACCAGATATATGCATGTGGTGCTCAGACGAACTCAGGCAAAACACCAATACGTATAACAGAAGAAGAGAAGTAGTAGGAGTAGTAAGATACTTATTAAATAAAAGTTTAAAGGTCAACAGAAGATTATATTTCTCTTCATCATTACAGGACTAGCAATACCAGCAAGTCGGGCTTTAAAGGTGAGGTCTACACCTGGCTCACCGCCTCAGGCCACTGGACAGGATCTAAATGAAAAGCAACTGACAGCAACCAAGACCCCCAACCCCTCCAACCACGGTGGCTCCGGGATCAACGCCACAAGAGGCAGCTCTTTGTTCTCTCCATGTAGGCTTCTCTTCCTGTCACCCTGAACCTGAACCTCCACAACCGACCAAGTCTCTGCCAAGATGAGGAGGAAAATACAGGAGCTTTCAACAGATGGTAGCAAGCATCAGCCGGGCTTAGGAATCAAAGGGTGGCAGAGCAGGCTGGGTCTCCATGGTGATGGGCTTAATGGAAGAAAAACACTATTTGTTTTGCCACCCAGGGTGAAAATAGGGAAAAAGGAAGAGAGCAAACCCTCTACGGTGGGGTGGGAACAACCAGGAACACTTGAAATGAGGAAGAAGCTAGAGGAAGAATTGGCTGGCACATGGATGGGAAATTTTTAAGAGAGAATAAATAGCAGGCTAGCCAGGAAGTAGACACGTGCACATATAAAAAGAAAAGAGAGAAGGGCAGAGGCTCCGTGGAAAGCCTTTCAGATACAATATCACAGCCATCCTGCTTCTTGGTCCTGCTCCCTGACACCGAGGTGGGCATGGTGGTGCCCCCTTCAATCCCAGGGCTTGTGAGGCAATGGCAGGCAGACGCCCATTGAATTCCAGGCCCGCCTGGTGTACCTAGCCAGTTTGAGACCACCCAGAGCTACACAGAGAGACCCTGTCTCAGGAAAAAAGAAAAAAAAATAGCACTCATAAAGCCTCTCTAATTTTCCCCGCCGTCCATTTCTAGGCAGCCTCTGTCCCAGCAAGTACTCACCAGACTCCTCCTTCATGGGCTCGTACTCTGGCTCCGGAATGATAGGCAGCTGAGAAGTCTCCTTCTCAACTCCTGGGGCCACAGTGGACTGAGGAGGTCGGCCAGGTCGGCCTGCCCGGGGGCCTCCCCGGCCACCCACTTTTCGCTTCTTCTCCGCTTTGCTTGCCATCTTGAAGGCAAAACCTGCAGGTACATGGGTGTCGGAAGTCCACCTCCAGATCCCACCTCTAACCCAGCCTCCCAATACACACATTCCCTTCTGAATTCCGACACTGAGTGGGATATCCCAGATGATCTTATTTTCTGGGGGGTATCCTGCTATACACTCGGGGCATACCCAAGAGACCCTCAGAGCTGGGGGAGGGGGTCACAGTTCAGGGGTAAAGTGCTTGCTTAGAATGTGTGCAAGGCCTTGTGTCAGACTCCGAACACTGGATTTAAAAAGGACGGGGTTGGGGATTTAGCTCAGTGGTAGAGCGCTTGCCTAGCAAGCACAAGGCCCTGGGTTCGGTCCCCAGCTCCGGAAAAAAAAAAAAAAAAAAAAAGGAAGGGGGACAATGGATTCCTCACCTCTTCCCTGGGATAACCCAAATTCTTCACAGAATCAGATTAAAAGTCAAAGCCCTCTCCCAGCCCCCGGCAGGTCAGAAGGCTAAGGACCTGAGTTCAATCCCTGGGTCCATGGGGCACCAACACCCACAAGCTGTTCTCTGCCCTGCACTTACATACCATGGCACGCACACACACACACACATACACAGACAATAACTGCAAATGGGGGAAAATCAAGGTCTCATAAGCCATCAGGAACAAATAGCAGACACGGGAACTAAAAAGATAACGTCCTGATCTCAGGACCACAAGAGTTTGGTTCCCAGCACCGACACCAAGTGATTCACAACTGCCTGTCACTCCAGTCCCTGGTGATCTGACTCCCTCTGGCCTCCTTGGGTACCTGCACAGGTTTGCATACACATATATGTACATATAAATTAAACCTTTTATTTTTACAACAGAAACACCACTAAGGCAGGGTATGGAAAATGTATGAGATGTTCACCACACTACCCTATAGTTTCCTGAATGCGAGACAGCCCAGGAAGGGGAGCACCATCACTGCTGTCGTTGTGTCAAGTCACTGAGGCAAACCAAGACGATTTTCCTTAGCACCTCCCCACTTAAATAAGAAGAAAAAAAAAAAAAAGCTCCTCCTACTACACTGAAATCTCAACAGCCTCAGACAAAGACCGTGTGCACAAGTCTCTTTAGTCTGTAATCGCTTAGAGGTGGGAGCCTGTTCAGTGTGTACTGTGGTTTTTTAGGCCTGTTGGTCGAGTCTACGCTAAGTACATAATTTCAGGATCACCAGATTCCAAATGTCCTTAGGAGCAACCAGGAACCAAGAAGGACAAAAGACATCCAAATTATGCAAGGGTGAAAAAGAAACGAATGGCATGAGGAAGACTCAGTGGGAAAAAACAAACAAACAAACAAACAAAAAAAAAACAAAAACAAAAACAAAAAAAAACCCAACCATGTGAGGAGCACAGAACCTCCAGGAACACACACTATAGAATGCTCTGCACTCCCTCTTCCTCCTCGGGAGCCTGACAGCCACCTGTGGCTGCCTTTCCTCATCCCCACAGGCTGCCACAGGCATTGATCATGGGTTATGAATTTCAAACTTGAAGGATTTGTACTTTGCTCCAAGGAAAAAACGTTCTGTTAGGCCAACAAATCAATAAAACCAACTGCAAGAGTGTGGTTTCCTTCCTTAGCCTCAAGGGAAGCATCCAGCTCCCCTGAGCCTCAAGCTGGAGCCTCAGGAGACATAATCCACACTGCAGGCACGGGAGAAACTGTCCCAGCCTGGGGCTCACTGGGGTTACTAGAAAATATCTCAGGGCCCTCCTGCTCCTCAAACTGGTCACCAGTAGGCAGTATCCCTCACAACTTCTTGCTCACACAACTGTCCCCCCTTCATTGCACCCTGAGTTGCCCTTCTTCCCCTCAATCATAAATGCTCCTTGCTCCCCTCTCCCCCTATAACCACCCCTAGCTCCTGACTCCTCCACAGCTGCTCTTCCTCCCTTACAGCTGCCCCTTTCCCCAGCATTCTTTCCTTCCCTCTGTCCCGACACACACCTCACAATGTCGACCCTCTCCTCCCTAGACCGACGGTTGGGTCACACCAACCAAGAAGCTGCCCCGCGTGGCCCTCCCAGGCCCGCGCCTGCATGCACGCGTCGCCATGGCAACTCGGGGCCGGGAGAGTAAGTGGCGGGTCTGCGGACACTGCGCAGGCGCGTTGCTCCGCCGCCCCACCCCACGAGAGTCTTTCACGCGTGGATCTGAGACTAAAGGGCAAGGGGGGGGGTCTAGGGTTTCGAGAACTACTAAATCTGGGAGCCGAAGGTGTGGGGAACAGCTCCCGCCTGGATTTGAGGATCAAGCTGGAAGGGCTGGGACTGAAAACGAGACTCGGTCTCGCAGGATGTGGAAAAGACCCGGGTGTGGGGGACCCAAACGCACGACCCGGGCCCCCAGGTGTGTGGGCTCCGGCCTGCACGGGTCCAGCAGGTGGCGCTCGGGGTGCTGCCTGCGAGGTTCGTTCACCTTCTAGAAAACTCTCCAGGATTTCCAAACAGCCACGGCTGCAGCTGGGTCCAGGGGAAAAACCGGGGCTGGAGCACCCCTGCCCTCCTGCTGCTCCCGCTTCTTACCCCGGATTGGGGACTAGTATTGCTGGGAGGCACGGGGCGGGGGAACCGGGTGAAGGCTGGAACTGGATTTTTTTTTTTTTTTTTAAATCAGAGGATTGGCTTTGAAAAGCGTTGCTGGTTTTGGGGGGCGAACGAGAGGCGGGGACTCCCCCGGGGAAGGTGACCCGGCCTGGGAGGAGCTTTGCTCTCCATAGGAACAAAGGCTGCGTCCCAGAGCAGCTTGGAGAGCACTGGAGGGGCAGCACTGAGCGGGTGCTAGGGGGCGCTGCATGTCCTGGTGGCTGGAAGGCGGAAAAGACAACTGTACCCGGGGTCTAAAGACGCTTTGGGGAGACGTGGGAAATGCAGTGAGGAAGCAGAATCATGGGAATAGGGAGGCGCCCTCCCTGCTTCCATCAATAGTGCCTAATTAAGACAAAGCCAGCAGCGAGCCCACTGATTACATTTCCATGAGGAGCTAAATTGATGACATTTTCTTTGCTGGATATGAAGAGACGCTGGCACCTCAGTTCCCATTTTCACACCTGACAGGTCTCATTTTGCCGGAAGTGGCAGTCCCTAGTACTCCTGGAGGCCAATATATTTATCTAAACTCTGACCCAAGCCACCATAATTGACAAGTCCTCCCTTAACACCACCACCTTCCCTGTTTGCAGTGTAGCTCAAGCTGGCGTCAAACTCTCAAACTTCGAGTCCTGCCTCTGCCTCCTGGGTGCTGGAATTACAGGGGTGTGCTGCCACATCTGGCTACCACCATTATCCTGAAGATGGGTTTCCGGGTTCTGATTTGTGTGGTCTTTGGCCCAGCCCAGACTCGTGTTGCTGAGAGAGCAGGGATTGAAGGAAAAGAGACTCTGCCACACCCTAAAACCAGCAGCTGGGATGGAGCACATAGGTAATCTTCCAGCCAGATAGCAGAGAGGGGTAATGTGACTGGTCAGAATCCCAAGGGAAAGGTCCCAAAGGACTGAAAATTTGTGGGGAGGCTTGGAATGGGGATCCTCCAGGGTGGGTTCCTGAATCCCTCAGGGGAAGGAACTTTGCATAGACCCCTTTTCTCTTCTGACTCCCCTCTCAACTGTGGCTGTGTCTAGGGATCCCAGCCCCCCACATTATGCTAAATAGGTAATCAAACATCTTGCTTTGCTAATTGCTGCTCAATCCGATTAAACACCGCTGAAGCTCATCAACAGAGGTGGAGGTAAAGGGAAGGATGGGGGGGGCCGCCACAGCTGTGATGGGGTGCTTGTCCCTAGGGGCTCTAGGGGACAGCTGAGAAACACCCAGCGTAACAAGTCTAAGCACATCCCAAAGGAAAGGGACTGACCATTTGTAGCCTGGAGTCAGTCCCTTAGCCGGGACCACCCCAGATGTAGGCTTTTCCCTCCTGCCAGAACCTTATTACCCTCAGAACCCAGGCATCCGGCCATTCCCACAGCCACCCACACACACCCCTGTCCCAGATTTAATAAGGTCTGTTCTCTCACTGTCAATATTTGATTTCTCAGAGCCATCTCCACGGAGAAGAGGGGCCTCAGTCCTTCTTCCCCCCTACCTTGGTCCTTTTTGGCCCACTCCTAGTCCCTTTGTGCTCCCAACCTTCTCTGAACTTACTGACTTAATGAAATGATATTAAAGTCTTAAGCAACTCCAAGAAGAATGGTTGCTATGGTAAAGGGAGTGGGCAGGACGCCTGGGTCCCTGAGGGGAGTAAGGGCTGAGAGGGAGAGGGAGCCAGAAGCTAAGACCTAGAAGTCACAGGTCCCCTCCACAACCCTCCATGGGTAATAGCAGATTCTGAGTGAGGTAGGGTGCCATACCTCTAGTTCTTGGTGAGAAGCAGGGAATGAGGCTTGGGTGCTAAGAGAAAGTTGAAGGACAGATGTTCAAGGGGCCAGGGTCTCCACTGGCTGACCAGAGCATCCATCAGGAGAGAAGGGCCAGTCTGGGAGACAGGGTCTCTGTGCCAGCAACCTCCCTGCTGACCATGCCCTGGACCAGTCCCGTGAGAACCAGAGTGGATTCATCCACAGCCCTGACTCATCTCTCGGCCCCCTTTCTCCACCAGCAGCCCCCCACAGGTGATTTGTAGCTGATGCCCCCACAGTGGCAGGAACCAGGACGAGTCATTCCATGACATGAAGAACTGAGGACTTCCAAAGAGAACACAGGCCAATGGCTGGAAATCGAAGCCCCACCCCAGCTCCCCACACCCGTCCCCTTCTCACTCCCCTGGGGACCCTGGCCCAGCCCCAGTCCCCTTGGGGTGGTGGGAATGCAGGGACATTTGGCTGAGGCTGATTGATGAGGGAGGAGGAAGCCTGTGCGTGCTAAGGCTGCTGTTTGCTGAGCACACAGATTCCTCCCCACTCACCAGCTGCTGCCCCCTGAGGCTGTTTGTGGGCACCCCCACCCCACCAGTTAGTGCCACTGGGGGAGCCGATGCCTACATTCCTGATAGAGAACCAGGAAGTTGACTGCTTCTTGGATTCCCTCATGAGAATCATAGATACCTGGGACCTGGTGGCTTTGAACTCCTTTCAGACACCTGCCCTGCCACGCATGACTCTTGCGACTCCGTAGTGGCCATTCATTCTGTGTCTTTCTTCCTAGCCCCTACCTACCGCTCCAAGCCCAGGCAAGCCAGCACCCTGCCTCCGAGCCACCCTGCAGCTCCTTTCCCAGCCTACCTGCAGATCTTGACCCTGTCCCTGGGAAGGTGGAGCCCGTTTCTGGGGTGGGGGTGGCCCTTTCCCTTTAGGAAGCCCCCACATTTCATTCTAACGTAAATCTCAGCTTGTAGCATCCACCGGATATTTTTGCTGCAGTCTGGTGAGTTGGCTTGGTGACTCAAGGCACCTGTTGCAGAGCCTGATGTGTTCTATCCTGGGAGCCGGGAGGTAGAAGAACCGATCTGACTCTGCTGGCAGCTTGGCCTCTGCCCTCCACACGCACGCCCTGGCCTGCGTGCATGCTCCCCACCACAAGCACATAAACACACAGTGAAAAGAAGAGACGTCTATCGAAACTCCTCACCCCCTTTCATATTGCCAACACCCCCCCCCCAACACAAACCAGGGTGACAGTTGTATACCTTAAGCTGCAAAGGCTAGCCAAGCCTGTGCTGCTACAACTCAGCCCCCAGGGACAGCCCAGCTCCATCTTCCTTCCACTGCTGGAAGGGCAGGTTTAGGTGTCTCGGGCGGGCCCTCGCCTACTTGTTCTGTTAGTTCTGCTCTGCTCGTCTGGCCCGCTCTGGACATGGCCCTTTTCATTGTGTTGTTTATTTGAGGCAGGGTTTCCGCTTCGTAGGTTACACTGGCTTCAAACTCAAAAGCCTCCTCCTCCTCCTCCACCACACCTCCCAAATGCTGGGATTACAAGCTCTTACCACCTCACACTCAGCTTCCTGCTCCAGTTTTCATGTCTTCTGAAAGCTCAAAACATCATCTTTGCCCTCCTCCGGCTTAAAAAGCTCTTGAGTAGAACTAGTCCATACACAGGAAACAACGGGGAGAAGAGGAAAGACCAAGCAAGCCAGATGGGTCTCCTCTCTCTCTCTCTCTCTCTCTCTCTCTCTCTCTCTCTCTCTCTCTCTGTCTCCCTTCCTTCCTTCTTCCTCCTTCCCCCCCGCCCCCCTCTGAGACAGGGTTTCTCCCTGTGGCCCAGGCTGGCCTGGAACTCACTCTGTAGACCAGGCTGACCTCAAACTGAGAGATCCACCTGCCTCTGCCTCTGCCTCCTGAGCGCTGAGATTAAAAGTGTGCGTACACACCTGTCTAGACCAGCTTCTTGGAGTGACTTTCTGCCCCTTGGGCTGTGGCTAGAGACAGACGGAATACCTGGACAAAAATAAGGTGGATGTCTGTCCTTATTACCAAACGCGTCAAAATCTCTCCCTTTGCATCTCTGCTTCTGCCTTTCCCAGTGCAGTTCCTGGCTGCCCCTCTGCTCCCAAACACACACCTCTGAACCGGAAAGGTTCACCTAGTTTCCCTGGGTTTCCTTTGTTTGTTTGAACTTGTTTCATTCTCCACGGTCTCAGCCACTCAGGTTGGCTTCAAACTCCTCCCACCTCAGCCTCAATATTGTTTTCATGAACCGAGGTTGCAAATGCTTGTTCCCCATCAAAATGTGGACTTCAAGTGGGGTGTGGTGGTGCATGCATGCCTTTCATCCGAGCTTTCAGGAGGCAGAGGCAGGTGGAGCTCTGTGAGTTCAAGGCCAGTCTGGTCTGCAAAGTGAGTTCCAGGATAGCCAGGGTCCTGTTACACAGAGAAACTCTGTCTTGAAAAACCACATCACACCCCCCTCCCCCCAAAAAATTATTATTTTTTTAAATTGTGGACTTCAGAAGCTAACCACAGGCCAGAAATGGAGTTGCACACCTTTTATCCCAGCAGTCAGGAAATGAAGACAGGCAGGCAGGCAGGCAGATAGATCTCTTGAGTTTAAGGCCATCCTGGTCTATATAACAAAACCCTACCTTCTTTGTTTTGGGTTGGTTTTTATCTTTTATTTTTTAAAATATTTTTATTTTTTGGTTTGGTTAGTTGTTTTTGATTTGTTTTTCCAGACCCTGGCTGTCCTGGCACTCTCTCTATAGGCTAGACTGTCCTTGAACTCATAGTGGTCCCCCTGCCTCTGCCTCCTGGGTGCTGAAATCAAATGCATATGTCACCATTGACCAGCAAGAACTTGTCTTAAAGTCAATCAATTAGTTAATCAAACAACCAAACACCCTGGGCTAGTGTGAGACCCTGTCTCAAATGCAGGTGAGAGGGAGGCTAGAGGGTCAGTGATGTAGTGGTTAAGAGCATTTACTGCTCGTGCAAAGGACCCAGGTTTGGTTCCCAGCACCTACACAAGGCTCAACAACTCTCTGTAACTCTGCTCATACAGCATCTGATGCTCTCATGACCTCCTCAGGTATGAGACACAACAGGGTACACATGCATACATGCAGGCAAAACTGTTCAAATTAAATACATCTTCTAAAAAGTGGACCTGGGGCTGGGGGCGGGAGGGAGTGTGGTTCTTGTCCAGCATGTTCAAGGATCTAGGTTTGACACTAACACAATGGCAGGGGTGGGGGTGGGAATAAAACCAGTCAATAGACCAAAAAAAAAAAAAGTGATTTTATGAAGCAGGGATTTTCACTTTAGCACGCAGTGCTGAAGTAGCACCTGGAATACAGTAAACACAGAGGAGGGCTGAATGAACAAGTGGACGAAGAAGTAGCTCCCCTCCCTTCTATTCTTGTCATAGTTGTTACCCTGGGAGTGTGTGTGTACTTGTATCCAGAAAGCCAACAGATGGCATGTGCAGTTCTATGTGGAAGTCACCAGCATTTTCAAATAGCTTAAAAGACAGGCAAGTCACTGCGCATGTGAAAGGCTGTAGGTGTTGTGAATGTCAGGTGGTTGGCAGGGGGTCTGTGGATGCCAGTGCTCAGAGGGGGTGTGTCCCAGGGGCTGTGCAGTATGTGCTGTTTCTCTTCCCAGCTGTGCATCCGTCCCCAGGTGTCTTCCTGTCTCTCATCGTGTTATGATGTCCTGGCTGCTTTGGTGATGTGTTTGTCAGGGAGACTATTTATCTCTACTTCTCTCCTCCTCTTGTATCCACCTGTACCTCTGGATGTTTGTGTCAAGGGGACTCTCAGAGCCCTCGTCCCCTCACACTAACAGCCCTACCCCAGTCTTGGACCCCTCCCTTTCTCAGTGGGCCCTGTTGCTGGGCTCTGTGTTGCCATAGTGACGGTTGCCAAGTCCCTGAGGCTGATAGCCAGCGATGGGGCTGTCGGCTCCATCCACGCGGGAGGCTGAGGGGGGCTTCCCATTGTGTAGCGAAGGGGATGTTTCCAAGACGACCAACCCCCACTAAGGGCCAGGGACCAGCCCTTCCAACCCCCTCAAGCCTCCCCACTTTGGGTAGCTCCAGGGTGGGCTCAGAAGGCAAGAGGAAATTCTACACAGCCCAGTACCTGGTCTCTCAGTTTTCAGCTCCCCTCCTCCAGTACCTATACCATAGAAGATTCAGGCATCTTGTTGAGATGGGTTGGGGTCTCTGGGAACAGAGGGGAAGGGGGACCCTTTGACCTCCAGGCAGATGGGAGACAGTGGGAGGGAACCTTAAGTCAGGGGAGGGCAGCCAGGGCAGAGGTTGTGACCCTGCGGACTCGCTCCAGCGATGTTGCTGATGGCAGCTTTTGTGGCTGGAGAATGGGGTAGAGTCTGGGGGGGGGATGGGCACCTGGGCTTTTGGGGGAGAAGAGTCTGGGTATATAAGCAGACACTAGCTGCCTGGGCCCCTGGGGTCTTCCTGCAATTTTTTGATCAGCTCTATCCCCTACAGCAACACTCCCCAAGTACCTTGGGGAGGGGTCGTAGGGAACAGAACCTCCCTCACACAAGTGCACATTAGTATCACGATGCTGCTAATGGTGACTGTGTCCTCTCCCACGTGCTTTGGCTGAGCACAGTACTCCCCCATGTGTGACCAGTATTGGCACATATCACTCCTGGCGTGTTCCAGCAGCTCCTCTCTACAGGTGGTTTCCTTCCTCTGCCTTCTGAGCCCATGATTCCCTCTCCAGAAACTGCCCACCTCACCACTCCAACCAATGTTCTTTCCCCAGGCCCCCCGGGGTTCCCTGTGACCCACCCTCAACCTGAAAGCCATTCTGGCCATCCCCCCCCCTCCCAGATTCATGTCCAGTCATTTTCCAGCCTTCTGGTCAACTTTTAAAGTTTTTTATTTTTTTCTTTGTTTTTTTTTTTTTTTTTTTTTTTGTTGTTCTTGTTCAAATTTCCCTTTTACAGTAAAACTATTGAGGTGACGGCCACACCCCGCCACCTCCCCCATGGCAATATCAACTTCCTGTTCCCTAGAAGGAGCTGGGAACTACAGCGCCAGAAAGATGGCTTGACCTCTGGTGGACAAAGCGACCATTTTGGCTGGTGATTGAGGTGGCCAACATGGTGCCCAAGGGCAGCTTTGATCTAATAAAACTGAGCTGGGAGGATACTGAAGCAGCAGCCCACTGCGCACTAAAGGGTGGGAAGAGGTATAGGCTTGTCACTATGGAAACAGCATCCAGTGCTAATAACTGTCATCAGTCCATGGACCACCTCTTCACTAACAAGGGCGCTGGGTTGGGTTTGAAGGGAAGAAGGCATGAACCAGACAGCTGCCTGGTTACGGGGGAGAACATGTGGATTCTTGGGGTAGTCCTGTTGATCAACAGAGATTATATCGGGGTACAGTAAGGGGAGAACAAGACAAATCGGGCCTGCCACAACAGGTGGCAGTCATCTTAGCTGTCCTAAAAACCGCACAGAGCACAAGGGGAGGGGAGTCCTTGGGAAGTGCCACTGAGCACTAAGAAAATTCTCAGTCCACATCTGTCCTCTCACAGTGGTAAGCTCCAGCTTCCTCCTAACACAGGAGGTTCCTCCTGCCCCTTTCTCCACAGGGTAAGAACCATCCACTTCCCATGCCCCCACCCCCACCCCCACCACCTCCCCAGACTAAGCCACTTGGAATTCCAGCCAGACCACTTCCTATTTCAGAAGTGCGACTTCCTGTTCTGGACGAAGGCACTTCCAGTTCCTGCTGCTGCCACTTACTTCCCAGGCCATTTCTGTCCAGGCCTGGTCACTTCTTGTCTGGAACAAGTCACTTCCTATCTGATGCCCATTTAGCATCAGATCCAGTCCATCATGTCTTCACTGCTTCATGTCTTCCTATCAGCCACTGGATACAACAGGACACTTCTTCTCAGGGTAGTTTGCTGTGGCCCAGTAACCACCCCAAATGGCTGGAGTAAGTACATAGAAAGGCAGGGAAAGAGGCCCTGTGCCCATGCCTGGAGCTGGGGGGGTAGAGTGCCAGAATCTCCCCTCCAACCCCCAGAAGCCCCCGTTTTTGGCAGACGGAGGGGAGCAGTTGGTATGAAAAGTTGGAAAGGGCCAAGAGCCGAGGGAGAGATACTTTGATGCCCCAACCTAGGAGACACGTGAGAGGCACAGGAAGGACAAGAAGCCAAGAGGGTTAAAGGAGATGTAAGGAGGAGGAGGCTAGGGAGGAGGAAGAGAACAGACCTAGACACAGGAGAGGGAGAGAGAGAATAAGAAATAGAGAAGAGAAAAACGGTGAGAGGCAGAAAGAGGTGCCAACCAAAAGACAGACCGTTCCCACCCCTACTCTGGGTGGGCGAAGGAAAAGGACACCTGTGTAGTGATTGAAGGAGGCTGAGCCTGTGCCCCCCTCCCCTAAGAGGCAGAGACAGAGGGAGGGCAGGAAGAGGTGTAGTCGAGTCTTAAGGGATCCTAAAACTGGAGATGGGGGCTATAGCCAGAAGGAGCCAAAGAGCCGGTGGGGCAAAGGGGGCCAAAGTCATGGCGCAGGTGTACCTCATACCACAAATTACACTGGAGGAGCACCCCATGGGCGACTGGATTGAGGAGAGCCAAGTGGGAGGAGCCCTCATACCTTGTAGTAGATGTTTGGAGGGCTCTGGGGGGGGCCATCCTGCACAATGTACACAGGGTGTCCGTAGTCACCACTCACCTTCTCATAGTGAGGGCAGAAGGGGGGATCTGCAGCCCCACCACCCCGCAGGGCTATTCCTAGCTCCCCAGGCTCAGCCTCCCGAGGTCCCATCCCCCCTCCACCACCCAGGCCCAGAGACCCTCCTCTCCCAAAGGAGCCAGGACCAGGGTGGCGACTCTCCGAAGGCTTGGCCCGCCGTCTCCGCCAACACATGGCACCCCCAGCCCCTGCCACGCCCAGCAAGAGCAGCGCCAGCCCCCCTGCTGCCCCAGCCACCGCGGGCATGCTGGGAGGGGGCAGGGGGCCTTCAGCACCCCGGGAGGTTGCATTGCTGTTGGGGTCACCTGGCAGGGAAGGGGTGAAGGAGGAAAGAGGGGGAGGGGCTGAAGGAACCATCTGGATATTGGATACACCCAGCCCTGGGGGTCCCCATGGGCTTCCCCAGTAGTGCCCAGGACCCTTAGGTACCCCACATTCCCTCCCCCAAGCCCAGATCGAAATCCAGGTGTCCAGCCTCCAGCTCCCTGCCATGTACACCCCCCCCCCCTTTCTCTGACAGCCCTGATTGAAGCAGTGACTTGGCTAATTAGTTCTAATTGAGTCTTTTCCTCATTTGGCTTCCACTTCCCTCCCACCCTCCCATCTTCTCTTCTCCTCTTTCCTGTATCACTGCCCCCAAAAAACGGGAGAGGGAGGGCGGGAGAGGGTGAAGGCAAGGCGGCTGGGGTCTGACAGCAGAGGAGGCAGTGCCTGGCTCCTGGTTCCTACCTGGTATGCTGTCCTTCCCAGGCTCCTGGCTGTGAGCTGCCCCTCGGTCTCTCTCCATGGGCATTTCAGACACAGGTTTTCGGGGTACAGCTCCTCCTCGGGGACCTGAAGATGGGAAAGATGTAAGAAAGAGGGGCTGAAAGAACTGCTCCTGGTTTGCATGTACCACCTAAACTTCCCTCGGCTCCTAGCAGGTGTCCCCTGGCCCCACTCACTTTGTCCCACTCGCAGAAGCACCTTCATGCCTCTGGTTAGGCACACACCTCCCTGCAAGCTCTCCAGGCCTTCCCGGGTCCCATCTGATGTGGCTGGAAATAAGAACAGGAACCCAGGTCAGTACTCCTGGGTCCAGCCCTCCCGTTCCCTGGGGGAGCACTACTGAATGCCAAGGGAGCACTACTGAACGCACAGTGGTGGATTCTAATGGTCCTAACCTTCCTCCCCCTCCATCCCAGGGACACTCTATTTGCCCCTGCCCGATGTCTGGCAGTACCAATTATGTAGTAATCGTGGTGGGATCTGAACTCGTGGCCCCAGAGGTTAGGGCTGTATTCCTGGAACTTGATGGTGAAGCGGAGGTCCAGGTCTGGCCGGTCACATGTGAGAAGAAGGTTTGGGGCAGGGGGTGCCTCACAACGCCGACCCTGGGCACCCCCTACCAGGTACAGTTTGTAGAACTCATAACTAGGAGAGGAGTGGGGGCCAGGAGGCCGGGCCCGGGGACAAAGTAGATCTAGCCGGTCCCCGATCTGAGGGTAAAGCACGTAACCACCCTCTGCCTGGAACCTACAGGGAAGACAAGGTAGGCAGGGAAGAGGTGTCAGGGGTGTGGCGCCCAAAGCTTTCCCTCTCTCACTCCCAACCATCTAGGACAGCAGTTCTTAGCTCCCGCCCATTGCCTTTGTTTGAGTCCTGTGTTCAGTAAGCCCGGGCACTAAGGGCTCTGCAAGCTCACATCAGAAGCAGCAGGAAGCCAGGCTCAGAGGTCTCCTGCCCCTTGGTGTGCCCAAATGCACTCTTCAGCCCGCCCTCACCACATGCACACTGCCATCTCCCGCTCCATCACCGGTGCCGTTGCCATGGCAACAGGATGCCAGTTACCAAGGAGCTGGCCTCTCTGGAACCACACAGCCTACCCCTCCCAGGTGATTTCACTATTCCATGGCAGTCAACCATGGGGATGGAACCTCCCCCTCCTCCAGGCCACCACTGAATTACAGGGCAGAGGAAGGAAGGTAAAGGTTGCGGTGTGGGGGGCATGAGATGGACCAGTTCCCTCAAGTTAGTCAGTTAATGAGACACGAGGCCAATGCTAGTTTGGCAGTGACCAAAATGGGGCTGAGGAGAATGAAAGCATAGGTGCCAACCACTCAGCGTTCTTCTGCATTCCACCTCAGGGCTTAAACTTTTTGAGGGAAGTGCTCCGCTGCCATGGAGTTGAAGTAGTTGATTTCTGTCACACAGCTGACATAAACTCCTAGCAACATCTCCTTGGCCAGCTAGCCAGGGAACGGATGGGCCCAGCAGAGCCACAACCTGCCTCCCACAGCAAGCCCTGCCTGTGCATCCATAGTTGAAACAGGGTCCCACAAGACTGCTACCCAACATCTTTCCAGAAGCCTAGTGACCAGCTCCCACCCAACATCCTAAAGAACCTCAGAAAGCCCCAATGCCTTGTCTCAACCCTATCAGGACAGCCCAATTTATATCCTCAAGGTATACTTAGTGCTCAAAACTGCAGTCAGCAGTGGCTGGCGGGTAGGAGAGCTTGAGATTGATTATTCCCACTGAGATATGGGAGGGAGAGGGGGGTACCAAGATTGGAACAGGGTGGGAGGCCAGGATTCAAGAAAACAGAAACAAAAAGACCCAATCCTACCTCTCCTTTCATGAGTATACAATATGTCCAAATACCTTGTCTCCAATCCTCATAACAGCTGTAAGGACTGAAGACACAAACTCAGAGAGGTTAAGTGACCTGCCTAAGAGCACACAGCTGCAAACAGCAGAGCTAGTGTTAAGACCAACACCTGATGAACTCTCAGGTCCACTCCCCCTCCCACGACCTCTCTCTCACAGCCGCCCAGCGAAGGAAGAAGTTTCTGAAACGCAGAACTCTTGGGCTGGTGGGGATAGGAAATGCCACTGAGGGAGGCGAATCACTTAGATGACCTCCCATAGGTTGTCTGCCCTGTGTGACTGACCCTTGGCCTCTTTCCAAGCAAAGTAAGCAATGGGAGTCCCCGGTGGGAGAGTTTGCAGCCAAGATGACTTAAGAGGTCAGTGGTACCCTCAAGACTCCAGTAGCAAGAGGGAAGGAGGGAGCCTTGAGGGTGCTCCAGAGAGAATCCACCAAACCAGGAAGAATGCGTCCTAGCCAACAAACTGTTCAACCAAAGGTTCGCTAGTCCTCTGGCTGTGAACACAGACTGAGAGTCAAGGAACCTTGGGTGGGCTGTTCTATAGCCCCAAACTGAACCCTCTTCCCTCTCATCTGCAACACAGAGTGCCTCCTGGGAGCTAGGCGTCCCTGCCCTTCCCCTCAGTACCTCAGCAGCACCCATTCAGCACCTCTCTCCTGAGAGCTGACATTAACCAGGCTCCCTTCAACGCAGATGACACAAGTCTCACCAGATCCAAATAGCCACTCCATTGCCCTCTGCTGCCCGGGAACTTTATCTTTGCCCCTTTAAGGTCTCCCAACTCCTGACACATGGTATCACCACCCACATCCAGCTCTGTGAGACTAGGAGTCTGGCTCCCAAGATCATTGCTCTGTCTTGTAACCTGTCACCTCCCCTCAGTGCCACAGCACCCTTCTGCCAGCCTCCGCTCGGCTCGGAATCCTAGCCCGGTAGTCTGAAAGCTGCCATATCCCTTATCTATGGGACTGGAGTCTCCCCAGTCCCAGGCCACTCACCTCTTATTCGCCGAGTTCCAGTAGACAGGCTCCAGGCTGAGTCCAGACACCAGCCCCGCAAAACCTAACAGCAGCAGGGCCCCGACTTGCACACCCCCTGGCCCAAAATGGGGGCCCCCCATGACCCTACCAAGGCCTGGGGGCGGGGCACCAACTCCCCCAAAGTCTCTCACCCCCAGGGGTGGCTACCACGCTGTGGAGCCCCAGTCACCCTGGTGGGTGGCTAGTCACCCCCAGCTCCCACAAGGACCCTCTTTTCTGCGATGCTTGCGCCCCGGCTCCAGAGCGCTCAGCCCCACTAGAACCCTTGCAGGGGCCGTCTGCAGGCGCCCTATGCACCCCCGGCCCACGCGCCGCACCTCGGGATTTGTGCGCCGGGCTACGTGGGGGACATGGGGAGCAGAGGGCCGGGCGGGGGCGACATGGGGCGCCGGGCAAGGCAGCGAAGAAGGAGACACCGAGCTGGAGCCCCAGCCTCGCCGGGATTGAGGGCAGCGGGCTAAGGGAGGAAACCAGTCCCGAGCCCAGGAGGGGGGAGTTAAAGGAGAGGCGGGGAGGGGGAGAGCATGATGGAGGGAAAAACCGGAGCTGGAGCTCAGTCGGAGCGGGCGTCGCATCCCGCGGCCCACGCCCCCCACACCTCCCTCACCTCGCGCACCTCCCGTCCGCCACCCCGCCTCGCTGCCCGGCGCGGTCTCTCACGCCCCCTTTGTCTCTGGCAGTGTCCGTCTCTGGCTGAGTTTCTGCTTGCTTTCCTTCCTGCCCTCCGATTGCCCGAGCCTTTGGAATCTTCCTCGCTAGCATCCAGAAAGGCTCTTGCCCTCTCCACCCCGAAAAAGCTTCCCCCTTTGCTCCCGTTGCCTGCTCCTCTTCCATTCCAAAACAACACCGCGGCTTTCCGGGCGGCCTGGAGAGGATAATGATAACCTTGAAGGCTAGGCACTTCACAAAGTAACGCTAAGTTGATGGGCTACCTGCGTGAAGTGGGAGGGGGCAGAGATAACCAGGTTGAGAGGGGACCCCGTGACTTGCCCAAGGTCACAAGGGGAGTTTCGGAAAACCCCCCGAAAACACAACCTAGGCTGCTGAACTCCCCCTTTCCTGGAATTTCTTTTGTCACAGCTTTTCTGACCCTTTACTGTTTTCTGTGGGTTAGGTGAAGACCAGGGAGTAGTAAATTTTGGCCCTTCTTGGGTGATCACGGAGAAAAGTAAGACTGGGAGAAGAAAGGGGGTACCTATAACCCCAAAGCTGCAATCCACAGGAAGGGCTGTTTCCAATTATCCTGGGGGAAGGGAGGAGCTGCCTTCTTGGGTGTAAGAACCAAGGCTTTCAGCACCTCCCGGCAGGGGCGACATTCCTCTCCTTCCTGCCCAATCCTCCACAGGCTGCTCCTTTCTCCCTTTGACTGAGGTCCCCACCTTAGCCCCGTTGACAACATCTCTTCAAAGACTCTGATTCTGGGTATTTGACAAGGTGTCTGGGGAGGGGGGAGAGTGGACAGATGGAGAAGCACGAAGAACAAGCAAGCCCCTTGCCCGGGCGCTGCAGCCTAGGGGGAGACCAACAAGCAGCAGCTGTGTTTTTCCATTCTCTCCTTCCTGGGTGTCTTTGCCTCTGCCTACTGGGGTGCAGAGGGACACCGTGTCTTGCACCCTTCTCTTCTGCAGCTGCATGATGGTAAACAGTGTGGTGTGCAGCCATCAGCACTAACTTGTCTGTCACTGTCTACTTAGTCTCACACAGATACGCTCAACAGCCTGACACCAAGCTCCTGCCACCCCCTGCCCAGGCCAGTTCACCCGGACCCCTGATGCAGCCACCTCAGGAGTGAGATTTCAAACAGGTCTGCTCCTCGGTTTACCAAGTTGCCTAGCAACCACACAGTCAATGGCACGAGACCCCACCCCCACCTGCTTGACTTCACACCATGCTCAGCCCCTCATTGGCTCCTGCCTGGTCCCACCTCTCAGCCCCTGGTTTTGGGAACAATGTGCCAGACCCCACAGATGCTGGACAAAGGAACCTACTGCCGCCCCTACCAAACTCCCACCAGTCACGTGCCGCCCCAAACAGACACAATGACTCCAGTGTGATACAAAGTCTTTATATTAACTCATTCCGACAGCCTCTGTCCTTCCTTGTCCCTTCTCATCCTGGTCCTCATCAGGGTTACTGGGGTCAGGTCCCCCTCCACACCACCAGAGCTGTAGCTGACATTCAGGATGGGCGTGGCGCAGGGAGAGCAGGGGAAGGTCCAGCTCCGGCTCACCTTCATCCCCGCTATTGGTGGGCTCTGGAAACATGCGCTGGCCAGAAGCAGTGGCCAGCAGAGGCAAGGTAGGGTGAAGGCTGGAGAAGAGAGCAGTCTGTCAGCACCTAGGTCAGGACAATCCCCGAGAGATCCACCTTCCTCCCAAACCCTGGCCCCAAGCTCCTTCAGTGAACTGAGGACCTGACTCCATTGGTGCAGTCGTCCTGGGGCAGAAAAGTCATCACTGGCTCCAGCTGCTTGCAGTCACTGAACGCTCCACTGATGTCCCACACGGAGACAACTCCACTGGTGTTGCCACTCACTAGGAACTGCCCGCTCCTGGGAAAGAAGGAGACTTGTGCTACACTGGCACCGCCCGTGGGGTAGAGGCCATTCATATCCAGGTGCGGCAAGACTCTGACAGTCTTACTTGAGCCTGGGAGGGGCCACAACCACTTACGGGTCCAGATCAAAGTAGATGCGCTGATTGGTGGTCACTTCCCGACTCAGAGACCACAGGAGGTGGCCCGGCTGCCGGAGATCCCAGCACAGAAGTTCAGCATCCTGAGGACAAGAACAGACGTCTGGAGTCAGCCTCTCCTCTGACTCCACCTCGGCCTCCCCGAATCCCTCGTACTTGGCACGTCTCAACACGTAACAAATGACATCCCACTCCTGACTACCCATGTGCTTTGGGCCCTGTCCAGTACCTTTCGGGCTCCTGAGAAGAAGAGGTTGCCATCAGGGTGAAAGCAAAGGTGGGTGATACCTCCTTGATGGCCCCCCAGCAAGGCAAGAGGTGAACCATCATCCCAGGCATACAGGCCCAGGGTGCGGCCATAGGAGCCACAGGCATAGAGGGGCTGGGCTGGACTAAAGGCTAGACAGGAGATGATGCCACTCTGGCCCTGCTTTTTGGCTGGGGAGAAAACAAGGAAACAGTTAGCACAGGACATTAACTAGCTACAGACCTCCACCTGCCCTGGACTGACGTGCGTACTGGGACTCATTCCCCCACTGACTGTCGAAAGCAATCTAAAGATCTCTAATGGTTCCCAGATCACTCAGTTCCCAAATGAACTTAGCATCCCTCTTCCCTCTCACACCCAACTTCTCCCTGGAAGGGATAGAGAACTAAAGGCCTACAGGGAACGGGACTCCCCTTCGCTTTCACCTTTCTAAAGTTCAGTGGTACAATGCTTGTCTAACACAAGAGCCTGAGGAGTCTCCTCCATGCTCGGAGGCTTCTGTCTCTCTGGAGCTGGCACGTGCCTCCCAGGTTCCCACAGGTGCCCCAGCTCACTCAAGGCCCCCTCCCAGGAAAGACTCTCTCATCTCCCCCACCTTGGAGGCTTACCAAATGTGGTTCGCACCTCACAGTCTCTGCCAGGCCTGGATGTGGAAAAGACACGCACAGTCCGGTTGAAGCCACAAAAGAGTTGGGAACCATCCGGGGAGAAACAGAGTGAGTGGGCCGCTGTCAACTCGTCCTAGGGGCAAGAGAGGGCTGGAAAAGGTCTGCAAAGCTTCAGTTCTCTTCCAGGAAGGAGGGCCAGGCCACAGGGAGCACAGTGCCGGGCAGGGGAGTCAGTACCAGGTGGTTGTAAGCACGAAAGGAAGCCCGGAGTTCTCCAGTGAATGCATCCCAGATGTGAATTGGGTTCTCCCGGCTGCTGCTGGCCACACTAAGAGAAACACAGTCACTCAGACCTGGCTCTGACTGTCAAAGGGAAGCCAAGTGCCCAGCCCTCTCAGCTTCTGTCAGAAGGACACTCTTAGCACCTTCTCTCTCCTTTCCTCCCTCCCTCCCTCCTTCCTGGTAGCCCTTCTTGAAACTGGATGTGTGGGCTGGGTAAGGGGATGATGGGGACCACAGTGAAGTGCACAGTGAGAGACACTACCACTTACTAGGAGGTGTCTGGCTGGGTGGAGGACATCAGAGAATACCAGCAGTAATCATAGATGGTGTCACCCTCTACCATTCGCAGGACAGGAACCTGGACAGAGATGTGGGAACGCTGGAGTCACTGGCGGGGGAAAGCAGGCAAAAACTTGTACACTGCCTGAGGGGAGCTGCGACAGTGGGAGACTAACTTAGGAGGTAGGAGAAAGCAGGTGGGGCACAAAGAACAGAACCCTTACTGTTCTAGCATTCAACTCAGGCACTACTGTCAGGCCGGGCCACCAAAGGCAGCAGATTCAGAATTCTTTTAAACACTTGTGGAAGATACAAATAATACCCTAATCTAAAGACAAAGAACCAATCAGGGTCTGTGGCATTCTATCCCTTATAAAAATTACCAGGCCCTAGGGATTTAGCACAGCGGCAACATTGATTGCCTGCCACTCGCAAGGCCCTGAGTCCGATCGTCGGCAATGCAAAAATAAATAAAAGTGCAAAGCTGCAAGGACATCTGAAATACCATGCATGTGTGTGCTCAGACAGCACTGCACCATGTGGAAGCCAGAGGACGACCTCAAGTGATGAATAGGTTCTTTCCTTCCAGTGTATGGCTCTAGAAATCTAACATCTCTACCTGTAGCACCACCCCAGATATTTGCCCCCAGACAGGATTTCCTAGATCCCAGACTGGCCCTGAACTTCTTTTTTTTAATTTATTTATTCTATATAACTACACTGTCACTGTCTTCAGACACACCAGAGGAGGGCGTCAGATCTCTTTACAGATGGTTGTGAGCCACCATGTGGTTGCTGGGAATTGAACTCAGGACCTCTGGAAGAGCAGTCAGTGCTCTTAACCACTGAGCCATCTCTCCAGTACCTGGCCCTGAACTTCTGATCCTCCTGCCTCCACCTCCAGAGGACAGGGTCACAGGTGTGTGTCATCACAAGGCTGTTTTGCCGGGAAAGGAACCAAGGGCTTTATGTTTGTGAGACAGGTTCTCTACTGAGCAGGCCGCATCCTCAGCAAACACACAAATGAACACTTAAAAAGCAAAGCGAGGGCTGTGGGCACACTGCAGTGGTAGAAGACCTGTCTGGCCAGCATGAGGCCCTTGGGTCAATCTTCTCTGCCACAAACAAGCAAGTACCTATGACCTTTCTATCCAGCGGTCTCTTGCCTGTAACCCCAGCATTTATTTGAACCCAAGACAGGAGGAACTGCTGTGAGTTCAAGGCCAACCTGTGATGCCTGAAGAATACTAGGCCAGGACTGAAAGATGGTTTAGAGGATCAAGGCAGCCAAAAATGTGTTCCTTTGTTCTTGTTTCTCTGTGTAGTCCTGGCTGTCCTCCAACTCACAGAGATCTGCCTGCCTCTGCCTCCAGGTGTTGGGATTAAAGGTGTGACCACTACTGCCTAGCAAAAATAATAAATCTAAAATAAAATTTTACAGACCAACCTAAGGTCCATGGGAAGATACTGCCTCAAATACTGAAAGACAAGGGGCAGTGGCTGGGTCGGTGCGGAGCTTGCCTGACAGCCACAAAACCCTGGGCTAGATCCCCAGCACCACATAAAACCAGGCATAAATGCCTCGGGCCTGTAATCCAATAATCTTAGTACTCCAGAGGTAGAGAGGCAAGAGGACAGTGAGTTCAAAGTTAATCCTGGATAGTGGCAAGTTTAAAGGGCTACATGAAACTCTCTCCAAACAAAATAAAAACGGAGAAAAACAGGGGTGGAGTGAGTGAGCTCAGTGGGTGAAGGCAACTTAGTTTGTGCAAACCTTAGTTTGATCTCACAGGAAGAAGGAAGGAGAGAAGGCAAGGCTGCCACAGCACACCCGCACCGGTATCTACATCACACGCTCTAATAACAACACGCAAAAAACAAAATAATTTTAAGTTTGACAGTGTGCTGGAATGTGGCTCAAAGCCCTAGCTTTGATCCTCCTCACTACAAAAACAAAACGAGATGCAGGCGATGCCAGGAAGAAAAAGAACGCCAGGCACTTTTAAATGCTGCTGCTGAGAGTAAACAGGGCTGAGCTCCGGAAAACACTGACGTCTCACAAAGCCAGAGGCTGCTCCTCTTCTTGCTTCAGCCTTCAAAGTGGTGGGATTACAAGCAGCTATGGCCGTGCCTGCCTTTTCTGTTCGCTGGCTGTGAAATGGTGTTTTGTTACGGCATAACTTGGTCTTGCCATCCATAATGTAAAGTGAACATAAGATAGTTTGCCCTATTTTTAACTTTTGCTTCATATACTCATTCTTGGGTGACTCTAGGTTCCTGTCAGTTTGGCAGCTAAAGTAAGGATGGTAGGCACACAGGGTGACAGCGTAGAAAATGAAGTCACAATTGGGTGAAGTCAACAAAGAGCTTGGTGTAATACCGTTTAAATACTTAGTAGAAAGATAGATTTAGGGGGCTGGAGAGATGGCTCAGCGGTTAAGAGCACCCGACTGCTCTTCCAGAGGTCCTGAGTTCAATTCCCAGCAACCACATGGTGGCTCACAACCATCTGTAAGGAGATCCGATGCCCTCTTCTGGTGTATCTGAGGACAGCTACAGTGTACTTATATATAATAAATTAATAAATCTTTAAAAAAAAAAAGATAGATTTAAAAAATTATAGAACGATGTGCCTAAGAAATACAGAGAAAATTAAGCCACATATGGTGGCACATGCTATGAATCCAGAGCTTGGGAAACAAAGATAAAAGACACTACTAGTTCAGAGAACTAAATAGTGAGGCCAGCCTGACCCCATCACCCTGAATCCATACCGCTGCCTACCTGAGGGATAGCTTAGCTCCACTTAGATTCCCACAGGCTCTATTGATCCTTAGCAGACCCAGCAGCTGCTGTTCTGGGCCCCTGTACTGACTTGAGGTCTAGTGTGCACCTATGATACTTGCTTCAGCTGCCAACCTGACAGGAAGCACAGAGGACAAGGGAACTTCCACTGAGGGATCACATAGACCACACTGCCCTGTGGGTATGTTTCTCCATGCTGGTTGATGTAGGAGGGTCCACCCTGTTGTAGGTATGCCATCCCTGGGCTGGTGAACCTGGACTATATTAAGACAGTGGCTAAACAAGGCCCTGGGTTCGGTCCCCAGCTCCGAAAAAAAGAAAAAAGAAAGAAAGAAAAAAAAAAAAAAAAAAAACCACGGTGGCTAAACATGAGCTTGGGAACAGCCAGTAAGTAAACAGTGCCACTTGTTTCTACTCACAGCCACAGAAAAGCCAACTAAGTTAACACCCCATCCTTAACCAGTCTTTCCATTCCTGGCCTAGCCCAACACCAATCTGCCAAATTTCCCTCCAGGGTTCTGTCTCCTCACTCATCTTTCTTCCTGAGAGCCCATCACAAGCCATAGCCTTCTTGCCAGCTTTTCTGCAGCATCCCAGTGCTCTCCAGACCTCCCTCCACCCTACTTTCAAACCTACCCATCCATGCTCCACACTGGACCCAAGACTTTGTAAGTTCAGATTCTATAGAGTATCATTCATTCTCCTGCTGAAGTATTTCAGAGACTCCACGGAGACCTTTTTCCTTGTGAAGACTTCCACTGTCTGTTCCTACCTGTAATTCACTTATCAAAACTCATCTCGGGGTTGGGGATTTAGCTCAGTGGTAGAGCGCTTGCCTAGCAAGTGCAAGGCCCTGGGTTTGGTCCCCAGCTCCGAAAAAAAAAAAAAGAAAGAAAGAAAAAGAAAAACTCATCTCTACTATTGATCCCTACTGATCCTCTCTATTGATAACGCCTTTAATCCCAGTACTCAGGAGGCCAAGGCAAGTGGGATCTCTGTGAGTTTGAGGTCAGCCTGTTCTATAAAGTGAGTCCCAGGACAGCCAGGGCTACACAGAGAAACCCTGACTTGAAAAGCAAGCAAACAAACAAACAAACAAAAATCACAATATCCACTACTTTGATTCTCAGGCCCCAAGAGATAGCAATTCCATTTATTCTCAGCCACAGGCCTCCTAAGAGCAGTCTGTTTATAATGATACTCCTCCCCTTGCTCTGTAACTCCTCCTGATGGAATGTAAATCCCTCCAGAGCCCAGGTGCTCCCTCCTCTGAAAAGCTGTCCACACTTTCACACTCCCTTGCTCTCTGCCCCTCACTGTCATGTCTAACGGAGTCTGAGGATCCTGCCTGCTCTGATCAGCAGTGCTCTCAACATCTAGGGCAAGACAGAGGCTTACTCGTTTATTTTCATTTTACATTTATGAGCACTCTGCCTGCAGGTATGGATGTGCACCACATGTGTGCCCAGTGCCCTCAGAGGTCAGAAAAGGGTGTCAGATCCCCTGCAAGAGGAGTTGCAGATGGTTGTGATCCACCATTTTGGTGCTTGGAATAAAACCTGGGTCCTCTGCAAGATGAACGAGTGCTCTTAACCACTGAGCCACCTCTCCAGTGGGTAAGGAAGGTTCATGAGCATATGGAGACAGGCAGCACTGTTAGGAACGTGAGGCCCCAATTAACTGATCCTGATAAAGTCCAAGGGTGATGGAGTAAAATGGGTGATTAGCAAGATTAGACAGGCTTAACGAGATCAGAGTTTAACGATGCGGGAGGGCAGGGAAGGAGATTACAGGATGACACTCTGGCTTCCGACTTAACTGAGGCCACAATGATGATGGAGACACAGAGAGCTAAGGAGCCAACATCCTCAGAAGTAGGAAATCTTGGCTCTTGCACCGGGGGATGAGGACTCCTCTCTGACCAATACAAAAAGGATACCAAGGATGCAGAGTATCTTAGAGGGCCAGAGGGGCAGCAAGAACACACGGTATGACAAGTCAGGAGACAGGCTGAGGAGCTAAGAGATCTAGAAAGCTCTGAAAAGACAGAGAAGGTAAGAGGGGAAGGTACATAGGGAGAAGGACCTAGTTCACACAGGTATATGGAAATCCAATCTCTTCTCTGTACCACAACATACCAAAAATCTGTTGATGGTCAGTCTCATAGATTATGTAAAATGCTGTAGCATCTGCATAGAACTTACACAAACCCTCTCACATGCCTCAATGTCCAGGTTACTTTTAATCACTACTACAGTGTAAATGCCACAGGGATCGCTGCTATGCTGAATGCTTTAGGAGATGTAATGACGAGAGAAGACACGTTCCAAACGTGTTCAGTACGTTTTATCAGATATTCTGCAGTTGTACATGGTGGAAGCACAGGCAGAGGGCCAGCTATACCAAAACGTCTTCATACACTAGGCAGGCACGCCAGCCCTGAGTTACAGTCCTACTGTAACTGACTCTTACCGGTTTTCAAACACTGAGCTCTCAGACATGGAAAGTGAGACCACTCAGCTAGAGCTAAGGGCAGATGCCTGTAATCCCACACTCCAGAGGCTGAGGCAGAAAGATCTAACTTCAAGGTCAGTTTGGGATATCAAGACCCCACCTATAAAATGGAACCAGGTGAGGACACAGCTCTGCTCTAATAAACATGGATAAAGCTAAGAGTCTGAACCCCAAAACAAACCAGGGATGGGGGAAGAAACCTTTGCAGCAAGGCTGCAAAGGAACAAGTTCACACACAGATTGCTAACAACAAGAAAAATAGAAGGCACAAGAAAAATTCGGAAAACAAATTCTCTATATCATAAACCATTAACATATAAAGAAATACCTATATATAGATATATGATGTAGACATATGTCCACATTCACAAACACTATGGGAGCTACGGTATTTCTTACACATAAATTTCATATAAAAACCTGCCTCAGCTTTTTTTGCTGGGTGTGACAGATCATGTCTTTAATCCTAACAGTAGGAAGGCAGATGCAGGCTCATCTCTGGGTTCCATGCCAGCCCATGTTACAAAGTGAGACTCTTGTCTCAAAAAAGAAAACAAAAAAACAAAAAAACCCAAACTAAATAAAAACACACAGAAAACAGAAATGGGGGTAGGCGGGCAGTGAAAGGGGCTTTCCTGACAGGAAGAGAAAGGGGAAAGACCACTGTAGCCACTGTAGCATGTGGAAATACCCACTGAACAATCTTAGTAATAGTCACTGTGCAGGCCAGGTCGCTTTGACCTCTCAATCCCCCTGCCTCAGCCTCACATGCAGCTGAGTAGCTGAAGAATAATGTCTGCTATTAAAATCCTAGAAACTCAAATGTCCAAAGGAGAAGGGCTTTGTTTTTTTAAACAAAACCTATCAAAAGCACTCAACATACACCATTAAACACAGGAACTATGAAACCTGGACCACTGTAAAAAAAAAAAAAATTTAGCATATAATTGTTGAAAGGAAAAAAGGCAGGAATCAAAACCATGTAGGGTTACAGACACATAAATGGCCCCAGTACTTAGACAGTTTCCAGAAACGACTGAAATGTCAAGTGCTGTCTTGTAAGGTGGTCGGTAATGGTGCCTTTCTCTTCGTTTGCTTATTCGTTTTGAGACAAAGTCTCATTCTGCAGCTCAGAATGGCTTGGAGCTTGCTACATAGCCCAGGATAGCCCATGTCCAGCAACCAGATTTTCCTGTCCAGGTTCTGATGATAACCTCTTCTTCACACCAATCCATTGTAGGCCTAACAAACTCTCACTGGCTCCCTAGAAAGGGCGGACCAGTGGTTCTTAACCTTCCTGATGCTGCGACCTTTCAATACAGTTGTGGTGACCCCCAACCATAAAATTATTTTCACTGCTACCTCATCGCCTGTAATGTTACTGTTAGGAGCTCTAGTGTGAAGCTCGAGGTCAGCCTTGGGTATGTAGTGAGCTTCAGGCCATTCTGAGCTGTAGAATGAGACCTGGTCTCAATACCAACAAACAAACAAAGAGAAAGCCACCATTACCAACCACTTTACAAGACAGCACTTGACCTTTATTTCCATGTTTCCGGAAGCGCTGTCTAAGCACTGGGGCTGTTTACGAGCCTGTAGCCCTGCAGCTCATACTTCTGCCTCCTGCTTTTCAACAGCTGCAAGGAGATGTTTTTCACAGTGCTTCAGGTCCCAAGTCCATGCCTTCCTGAGCTGAGCAGACTCCAGGGCTCACACTCCCCTCCTCAACATATACTTCAAGGTCAGGATGCACAAGATGGAGCCTCTGGAGCTCTGGCTAGCAGCCTACTTAGCCCCTTTTGTCAAGCACCCCACCCATCTTGCTGCCTACAGATCCTTCCGTTACCTTTACTATTGCTGTAACATATGGGTGAAAATGGATGCATGCACATCACAGTGCACACGAGGGCAGAGGTCAACTTTAGGAGACAGGTCTCTCTTTCCTCATGGGTCTCATGAATTAAACTCGAGCTCTGAGGTATGCACAGCAAGCACTCCTATCTGCTGAGTCATCTCACTGGAAGATAGCATTTTTTTATTTTTGAAACGGTAATTTTTCCTTTTCTTTTTGGCTGCGTATGTGTGTACCACATGTGTACCTGGTGTTCACAAAGGAGGGTTTGACAAAGGGGGTGTTAGAACCACTGAAGCTGGAGTATAGACCAGTCAGAGCTGCCACGTGAGACTGGGCAATAAAGAGCAGCCAGTGTTCCTAACGGCTGAGCCATCTCTCCAGCCCTCCCTTCGCTCATTCACTGTTCTGTCTGTCTTCCTCTGGGCTCCACTTCCACTCACCCCTTTATCCCCAGGTCTCTGCCTAAGTGTTGCCTTAATAGAGAGGGCTTCTCCAAACACTCTTTTTATTTTTTTCTTATTTCCAAAATAGGGTCTCACTGTGTTCACTGTGTAGCCATGGCTAGCCTTGAACTCCCAAAAATCCACCTGTCTCTGCTTTCTAAGTACTGGGATTAAAGGTATGTGCCAGGTCTAGACTGGGTGGGGTTGGATTTCCAGCACCCACAAGATGCCTCACAACCATCTACAACTCCTGACAACCTCCAGTAACTCCAGTTCCAAAGGATCTGACGCTCTGATGTCCTCTTTTGGCATCTGAGGGCACCCAATATATAAATGATAGATATGCATGCAGGTAAAACACCATGTACATCACAAAAATCAATCAAGACAGGCAAGCAGCACTCTGCCCCACCTACTTAGCCGTCTCTCTCTTTTTTTTTTTTTTTTTTTTTTTGGTTCTTTTTTCCGGAGCTGGGGACCGAACCCAGGGCCTTGCGCTTCCTAGGCAAGCGCTCTACCGCTGAGCTAAATCCCCAGCCCCTTGCTTAGCCGTCTCTTAAACCTGTGATTTACCATTACCTTCCTGCTTCATTTTTCCTGTGGCATCTATCAGGTGATACTTTACTTCCTTTTTAGTACCTATTTCTCCCCACAGAATATTAGCTTCACTGTGGACAGGGACTTTGGCCTGTTTTGTGCCTGACTATTCCTCAGGACATAAAATACAGCCCTTTTTACACAATGTTCAACAAAAATTTACTGAACCTGCTTGGCACACTGACATATGCCTAGTCAGTCACTGAGGAAGGAGCAGGTCTGGCTTTGGGGCCAACCTGGCCAGTGTAGTAAGACACTGTCACACAGAACGAGGTCTAAGTTCCTGTGAGCCACCGTGAGGTTCCACCGCTCTGAGTCCACCTCCTTTTCCTTTTTTTTCTTTTTTTCAGAGCTGGGGACCGAACCCAGGGCCTTGCAAGCGCTCTACCACTGAGCTAAACCCCCAACCCCCTCCTTTTCCTTCTACTGTCTTTAAGAAGTTCCCTGAGCCTTTTTACTTTCTCCAAAGCTCCTTTCCTCACCATGTGGCTGTTTGTTCCCATGTGGCTAACCTCGATATCTCTAAAATTGAAAAGTAAGAACAACCACAACGAAAACTACGAAGACAAGGACCAGGGCTGCAGCTCCATGGTTGAGTGCCTATCTCACATGTACCAGGCAAAACGCCATGACCAGCAGCAGCAGCAGCAGCAGCAGCAGCAGCAGCAGCAGCAGCAGCAGCAGCACAGGCCTTTAATCCCAGCACCGAGGAGGCAGAGGTAGACAGAGAGTTCAGAGTTCAGCACAGCCTGGTCTACATGCTGAGTTTCAGGCCAGCCAGGACTTACACAGAGAAACCCTATCACAAAACAACAACTGCTACAACAACCTCACCTGAACAATAACTGACAAGAAGCAATGGATTCGTACTACATGCGGGCCTGAGATATCATGCATCTACTTCCTCAGAACAGCACCCATTCCCCTCAGTTTACATCTGCTTGCTCCAATTGTCAAGTATTTGCTGTGTCCTCAGCGCACAGGCATTACCACCTCAAACCATCAAGTTCACTCACCTTCCTTCCGAGGTTCCACAACCCAATTCTACCAGATGCCTGTAATCCCAGAGCAACTATGACTAGATACAAGATACTAGAGGCAAGACAATCGCCAGAAGCTCAAAGGCCACCTGCAGCACTGAACAAGAGACCCTGTGTCAATCAACGTGGAAATCGGTGACCAATACCCAGAGTGTGTTCTGACCTCTGCACGCCCCAAGATGCATACACACTTATCACACATGCACACAAAGGCTTTTTCCTACCTATGTCTTTGAGCAGGGTATCGCGGCACATGCCTGTGACCCCAGCACTTGGAGATGTAAGCGTGAAGATCAGGAATTCAAGGTCATCCGTGGCTACTTAATGGAACTCAAGATCGATCTGCAGATGAGGCCTTATCTCAAGGGGGTTGGGGGGGGGGGGCTGACAATCCAGAAGCAGATACAACAGGATCTCTGAGTTTGAGGCCAGTCTGCACAGTGAATTCCAGCCAGGGCTCCATAGTAAGACCCTGTCTCAAAAAACATATTAAAAAAAGCAGCTAGAGGGCTGGAGAGATGGCTCAGTGGTTAAGAGCACCCGACTGTTCTTCCAGAGGTTATGAGTTCAATTCCCAGCAACCACATGGTGGCTCACAACCATCTGTAAAGAGATCCGATGCCCTCTTCTGGTGTATCTGAAGACAGCTACAGTGTGTACTTATATATAAAAAAAAAAAAAAAAAAAAAAAAAAAGCAGCTAGAAACACCCTTCTAGAAGAAGGGGGAGATGGGATAGGAGGCTTATGGACGGGAAACTGGGAAAGGGAATAACATTTGAAATGTTAAAAAAAAAAAAAAAAAGCCAATTAAAAAAAGGAGAGAAGGGCTGGAGAGATGGCTCAGTGGTTAAGAGCACTGACTGCTCTTCCAGAGGTCCTGAGTTCAATTCCCAGCAACCACATGGTGGCTCAAAAAAAGGAGAAAAAAAAAGCAGGTAGAGAGATGGCTCAGTGCTTAGAACACTGGCTGCCCTTCTAGAGGACCCGGGTTCAACTCCCAGTACACACATGGCAGATCACAGGCTTCTGTGACCAGTTCCAGTGCCCTCTTCTGCCCCCTGCAGGCACATATGTGGTATAGACATATATACAGGCAAAACACCCATATACATTACATGGGCTACATAGTTTCATGCCAGCCAAGGCTACATAGCAAGACCCCATCTCAAAACAAACAAACACTGACAAAAAACAAAGAAAATTAGGATTAAATGAGGTCTGAGTTTGGGTTCCCGGATAAGATTGTTGGATGTATACTACGAGAAAGGGGCTAGCAGTTTAGCTTAGTGGTAGAAGCTTGACAAACGGGTATAGTGGGGGACATGGGACTGTTTCTACAATCCTGCTACATGCTGCCTTAACCTTTGACTTTCCAGCCTCTTAAAACTGAGAGTGTAGATTTCCCGACAGTGCTGGAGTTAAACCCAGGGCCTATGTGCACTAGGCAGGCAACCTCAGCTCTTATAGGTGGAGCCAGCCAATCAGGAATTCAAGGCCATCCTTGGATATTTAGCTGCTTTGAGCTTGAGGCCATCCTTCTCTACCTAAGATTTTGTTGCAAAAGGGTAGGGGAGTAGGGATGCTGAGAGATGGCTCAGCAGTTAAGAGCACTGGGTGCCCTTTTAGATGACCTGGGGTTCAATTACTAGCACCCACATGACAGCTAACAATGGTCTAAAACTCTAGTCCCAGGGGATCTGACCTATCTTCTGGCTTCCATAGGTCCTGTATGGTATGCATGTGGTGCACAAATGTATATTCAGACTCATATACATTAAAACAATTTTAAAGGGGTTGGGGATTTAGCTCAGTGGTAGAGCACTTGCCTAGCAAGCGCAAGGCCCTGGGTTCAGTCCCCAGCTCCGGAAAAAAAGAACCAAAAAAAAAAAAAAAAAAAATTTTAAAATTTAAAAACAAACAACAACAAAAACCAACTTTTTACCTGGGCATGACAACAAATGATGCCTGTAGTTTCCAGAACTTGAAAGGAGGGAGGAAAATTAGGAGTTCAAGCCTAGTCTCAGCCACATAATATGTTAGAAGCCAGCATGAGACTTGTCTCAAAGAGGTGGCTAGAAAGATGGCTAAGAGGTTAAGAGCATTTAACTAGCAGAGGACCCAAGTTCAGCACCCATGTCAGATGGTTTCAAACTACCTACAAACTCCAGCTCGGCTCTCTACTGGGAACACAAAGATCCTTGTGCCTCCAGGTAAAAACCCTATTCTTCCATCCAAAAAGTTAGGGACTGAAGTCATTCAATAGTCCTGTGATCTGTGTTATCTGCTGGACCAGGCCATATCAAGTTCCTTCCACCAGGACCAGAGGTGACTAGTAATCTAAATGAACCTCACAGCCAGGGAGTCCCCAGGCTCCCACAACCAGGACCCAAGATGCCTAACAGTCTAAATGGCCTTCGTATCCTCTGTATGGCCAGAGGCTTCCCCACGTTCCCACAACCAGGACTAGAAGTGGCTAACAGCCCCAATGACCTCCATACCACCTGTATAGCCAGGATAAGGCCAGACCCTTCCTTAGGCCCTAAAGCCAGTACAGGCCCTAAGTCTCTAGAGTCCATCTTCTTGGAATAAATGACAAAATGACAAAATGACTCGATGTAATTACGCTCCCTTGTGCACTGAGATTGCATTACACCAGGAAAGTTTCCCAAATTATACTGCACTTACTACTGGGAATAAACTACCTCAGGTCAGACCCCCTAGCACCCAACCTGAACCAGATTCCCTTTCCTGCCTGCTTGCCACCTGCAGAGTCCTCTGAGCTCTGAAGCACATACCCATGCCCATACTTAAAAATTAAAAAGAAATCTTGTTTCGTTTTTTTTTTGTTTGTTTGTTTTTGTTTTTGTTTTTGTTTTTTTTTATCAAGACAGGGTTTTCCCATATAACCCTAGCTGCCCTGGAATGCCATCAGTAGACCAGACCAGCCTCAAGCTTCCAGAGATCCACCCACCCCTGCCTCCCAAGTGCTGGGATTAATGGAAAGGAGGAGGGAGAGAGCAAACAGACATGGAGTCTCACAACACTGCTCAGGTGCGCTGCAGCTTGCCGGCTGAAGTAAGCACCTGCCTGGGACTTTTAGAGCATGTGTTTTAATGTGCAATGATTTACTTACTGACATGCATTTGCACACCACCCAGAAAAACACAACCAGCTCTTCAACCACGGTTCACTTCTTTTTTTTTTTTTTTGTTTTTTTTTTGTTTTTTTTTTTTAAATAAGGTGTTTTTTTTTTTATTTATTTTATTTATTATATATCTAAGTACACTGTAGCTGTCTTCAGATACACCAGAAGAGGGCATCAGATCTCTTTACAGATGGTTGTGAGCCACCATGTGGTTGCTGGGAATTGAACTCATGACCTCTGGAAGAGCAGTTGGGTGCTCTTAACCACTGAGCCATCTCTCCAGCCCCACGGTTCACTTCTACACAAGCCCAACCCAAACACAGGAGTCTAGAGCCTGCTGTCCAGTTGAGGATGACCTCGAATTTATCCCTCTTCTCCACCTCTGGAGAGCTGTGATTACCAGTAAGTCAGCACACCCAGCTGATGCAGTGTCGGGGCTCAAACTCGAGCTCTGAGTGTAACGCTAGGCAAGCACTCTACTGACCGAGCTCCGTCCCCAGTCCCCAGCACCAACTGGAAATCATTCAATAAACACCTAGAAACACACATTGTCACAGAAAACACAGAAAGACTGACTAGTCTTTCAATGACTTCCTAATTCAAGGCAGAAAACGACGTTATGTGGAAATCCACGGTGAAGGAGGAGCCTGTCTGTGAACAGGTGACCCGTGGACACACTGTGTTCATCGGCAGGAAGGGCTCCACCGTGCATCGAGGTGGCTGGTGAAGGTGCAGCCCCTACCCTTACCATTTCGGCATAATCCACCTGCTCGCTTTCACTGTACAGTTCTGGGGGCAGGTTGTAAATCCGTAGGACATTGTCAGCACTATTGGTCAAGATACAGGAACCGTCAGGGGCCCTAAAAACACAGGAAAATTAGAAAACCCGACAGAGCTGCAATCTCCAGCTGTAGTGCTAAGGCTACATTCAGCCTTTGAGTCCTCGAGAAGACACCAGCTCAAGGGAGACAGACTGGTGTGGAGGGAGAGTGGTGACACGCTTCTGTAACTCCAGCTACTGAGAGACTGAGGCAGAGGACCAAGCTCCAGGCCAGGGGGCAACTTGACAAGACCCTATCTCAAAACAAAGCAAAAAGGGGCTGGGCTGCTGGACACCCTGGGGTAAATCCACAATACTAGAATTAGCAGTAAGGAGCCACAGGGGAAGGGAAGGGGAAAAGCCTTAACCTAGGTACTCACCGGTATTCTATTGCTCCTCTACAAACCCTGGGGTTTGTTTTATCTTTTGTTTTGTTTTGCTTTCCCTCCAGACAGTTTCTCTAGGTAGCCCTGGCTGTCCTGGAACTGGACCCATAGACCAGGCTAGCCTCGAACTCAGAGATCTGCCTGACTCTTCCTCCAGTGTGCCCAGATTAAAGGCATGCGCCCGACTTTGTTACTGTTTTTATTTTAAGACAAGGTCTCACACTATGGACAAATCAAGCCAAATAATGTTGAGATTACAGGACTGTCATCCCACCCCGAGGGGCCAAGTATGGGTAGGTTTTAAGATGAAACTCCCGAAGCGGGCCATCTCCTTGCCTGTCATACTTACCACTTGCAACCTTTCAAGAAGTTCTCGGAGCGGGTGCTGAACTCGGACCAGGAGCCACTGAGGTATTGGGGTACCTGAGAGAAGCTGTAGCTCCAAAAGCTGGAAAGGAGATGGACAAACAGACGTGGGTCGGCAGAGCAAAATGGAAGAGGAATGGAGCTGAGGACTGGTGGCTGTCATTTTCACAGGTCCAGGCTCCTCAGATTCCAGAGTCACTTACATGTCCCCCTCATCCACTGCAGCGGGTTCCTCAGACACACCTTCCATGGCTTCCCCTGACTCCAACTCGGGCCGATTCGTTTCTTCTACAGGAAGGCTGGCATTTTCAGGAACTTCTTGCTCCTCGATTCGAGGACTCAACTCACTGGAAATATTAAATTCTACTTCCAGAGGAGCTGAGTCCCCTTGTTGAAGCTCCTGGGACACAACCGAGCTGGCCACGGCATCTGTGGCTACCTGGAGTTGGTCATCTCCACCGCATGGCGGAGGCACCGGTTCAGAGTCTGTATTTTTGTCCGCGGGGGAAGCTTGGAGCACTGGGGCTGGGACCAGGTCAGAAGGGAGGCTATCCGGAGCTAGGCGTAGCTCCTCCGACGTCTTCATTCTGCAGACTTAGCTAGCGGAAGGCAGAGACTAGGCGAGCCTCGTTGAGCCAGCTACCAGCTGCCGAGGCTAGACTGCATTACCGTTCCCAGGGGTCCCGGCGCAGAACTGCACAGCCCCGAGTCTGCTTTCCTCTTCCGGAAAGAGTAAGCTGAACCCCGCAACCAAAAGCAAACAGAGGAAACGAAGGTCCAAAGCGAAGCGCCTAGGGTCGCTAGGCGCCGCCAGAGTTTCTTACTCTCGCGGGAGTCGGGCCACCTTCCGATAGGCTCGCCGCATCTCCACCCGAGTCTAAGCAGTAAGGCGGGAAGGAAGGAACCCTACTGCGCTTGAGAGTTCCTAGAGGTTTCTGGGAGGTGTAGTCTGAACTGGCCTTGGTGAAAAACCACACGAGCTCCCCCTATCATCCCCTGGGGGTAATTCTTAAAGCACCTATCCTCCCTGGCCTGCAGAGGGCGCTTAATTTCTACAGTTTTTGCCCCCCCCTTGAATATCTTGCTTTGAATCCCGCAACCTCGAAATAAGATTTCCTTTCTCCCCACCTCCCTCTCGTCCTTTTTCCCCTCTCTCCCTCCGTCCCCCACCTTCCCTTCATTCATTCGACATTTATTATTTAGTTCTTATTTCCTACCCAGCGCTGTACGAGGCAACTGGAAAAAATAGCAATGTATTAAATAGTGTACGAGTTCTTAATCTCCACAAATTTCCGTTGCTGTGCAATTGAAGGCTGTGAAAACAATCTTTACAGATAGTGATAAGGACTGTACAGGAAATTAAACAAGGTGGTGTGATATAAAGTATCTCGGAGAACAGGTTAGTTAGATTGAGATATTAGGAAAAGCCTTTCTAAAGTGACATTTTAGCTGATGAGGGGGAAAACAATTTAGCTGCCCGTGTTGGTTCATCCCTGTACTTGGAAGGCCTAAAGCAGGAAGACTGCCGCAAATCGCAGGCCAGCCCTGGCTACAAAGACTCTGTTTCAAAAAGCCAAAAAGATGACTATGATTATCTAGCTGGATAGGAAAGAGCAGCGCAGTGGCCCACTTAAAATAGATCGTAAAAGCTTAATTCTTTCCGCTCTTTTTACTTGACACAGTGGCAGGAGTCCTCCTAAACGGTTTCCACTAATTTTGTCCTCACAGCTCTATTTTAGACGACTTTTCACAAAGCGTTCGTGCTGGCGGCAACATCTCAAGCAGAACCCTGACTCTGCAAGTCCCCCGCCTCCATTTCTTGCCCTCAACCCACAGAATGACTTGCCCTTACTTGTTATGGCGACTATCCAGCTTTGTGCCAGGAGTCTCGCGGGGTCTGCTGGGATTGGGACTTTCCCCTCCCACGTGCTCACACTGGCTAAAGTTCTGAAGCTCCAGTTCATTGGGACTTATCCTTGCTATAGGTAGCGACTACAGTTAGGGGGTACCTGGCATCCGGGCCCGCACCCTACTTCCCAGCAGGGTGTCACGCTCCCCTGAAGACTGGGTAAGTAACTGAGCGTGATGAGTCCTCTGTGGTCACTGGCTCTCTCGGTTTGCATACATAAATCTAGAGAGAATCGTGGGTTTTGGGGGTGGGGCAGTGGGGGGCACTCAGCGCGGTTGATATGGGGGTGATGGAATACGCTTGGCGGGCGAGATGAACCGGGCTGTATGTCAGAGATGATGTAGTGAGATGATGATGATGATGTTAAGATCAACTAGCCTCACAGTCGTGCACCTGCAAAGTAAACAGAGCATTTGGGGACCACTGAGATGGCCTGAGGAGTTTTCTCTCCGCTACCCCATATACACACTTATGTACCCGCTGCTGGGTGATGGGAACTCCTGAATAACATGGACAAAGCACTATGACTTGAGATTTTTTGAGATTTATAGCTTAAGACTTAAGACCCCGTAGCATCCTGATGAAACCTCGGGCTCCATTTCTTGATAAAATCGGGGTGATCCGGGAAGCCTTAGCTGCTAAAGTCCCGCAACTTCCGGACCTTTGTCCCTGGAGTGATTTCTTTTTTTTTCCAGCCGCTTCTCGACCCTGCTAGATGAAGAAAATCCAAGGAAAGCCTGAAGCACTAGCGGTGCTAGCCAGAAGTGTTTGCCCTCGGGGCCCGACCCAACCTCTTGGTCTGAAAGGCCCGCCGGCCCTGTTATTGTTTGGCTCCACATTTACATTTCTGCCGCTTGCAGGAGCATTTCCGGTTTCTTTTTTTTTTTTTTTCGGAGCAGATCACTGCTTACCCGGCGACGGGGGAGTAGCAAAGGGGAAGAAAATATATTCTAGGCCGGTTCTGTTGTTTGAGGAGGAAAACTGCTATCCTCGACATCTTATTTTTCTGGATTACTTGGTTATTGCTTTTGCGAAGGAGGAGGTGTTTATTTAAAAGAGTGCACCGATAGGTCGTTTCTTCGTGCCGGAAAAGCAAATTACCGAGTATCCGGTTTTGGGGTGAGCCATTCCCTTAACGCATTCCGCACGTCCTGAAAGCGGAAGGGGCGGGCCATAGCCCGGGGAGCCCGGAGGTCCTAAGTGCAGTCCGCCCGCACCCGCCGGTTCTTCCCAGTGGGAGGTGACAGAACCCTGTCTGGGCTTGGGTATTACTGTTCCCGCAACTTCAGCTTTTAGAAGAGGTCATTTTATTACAGTTTATTATCGCGCAACAAACTTCGTGCGTGCCTTTTTGTTGCTTCTTTTTATTTTGTAAAAAATACTATTTACACACAGCACTTGGAACGAGAAATAAATTGCTTTTTGTACCTCTGAAGATTTAGTAGTTTTGGTCTAAAGAATAAGTGAACAATAGGTAGACCGGGAAAAAAGCGGGGTTTTTTGTTTGTTTTTGGTGTGTGTGTGTGTGTGTGTGTGTGTGTGTGTGTGTGTGTGTGTGTGTGTGTTCAGGTGTAAAACTGAAAGTAAGACTAGGTATTCAGTGGGGTTGGGAATTTAGCTCAGTGGTAGAGCGCTTGCCTAGGAAGAGCAAGGCCCTGGGTTCGGTCCCCAGCTCCGAAAAAAAGAACCAAAAAAAAAAAAAAAAAAGACTAGGTATTCAAGTTTATAGAGAAGTATACAAATAACTTTGCTTAAACTGTTACTGGAGGAGGGAACCCCTGCGCTGTGAAGGTTAGACAGGACAATCAGCCGTCCAGGGATGCCTTGTTATGCAAATAGTCCCCAGCTCTTGGCAGTCTGTTGACTGAGTTCGGTGTAGAAATCTCTTATGAATGTGAAAAGATCCCAATCCGAAGTAAAAAAAGGGGTTGCCCCAAGGCCCCATCCCTGTTTACGAATGTAGATCTATGTAAATGTTTTACCTAAAGACAACTTTGGGAAGTAGCCTTTATCTAAGAAAGTGTTGCAGTTTCTCTGAATAATTTAGTGCAGAGGGATTTGGGGGTCTGGGATGAGTGTGTTCGCTTAAACTATGCTTAAATCACCTTACATGCACCGTGCAGTGTAAATGCTATTTAAATAAATGCAGTGTTGACTGGAAAAAGGAGCCAGGCTGGACCAGGTGCTGCACGCCTTTAATCCCAACACTGGGGAGGCAAAGCCAGGTCAGTATCTACATTTCAGGCTAGGCACATATACACAGTGAGACCCTATCTCAAAAAGAAAAAGGGGGTCATGCTTTAGTATTCACACAGACACCAGATCTCCTGACAGCAGCAGTTTAGAAGCACTAGAAAGCCTGAAACAGGATAATCTCAAACTCCAGACCGTTGTGTCTGATGCATACCCGGAGTTCAAGGTCAAGTGAGGCCCTATCTTTAAAAACAAGAAAACCTTGAAAAGTAGGAACATAAGTTCAAGGTCATCCTTCTCTATGTAGTTATAGGCCAATTTGGTATAAATGAGACTGTCCACAAAGGGGGGGTACGTAAATTAACATACATTAGCAAATCAGAACCACCAGGCATTTCTCCTGAAAGGGTAGATGAAGTCTAGATGACTAAAGCTGGGGGTGGAGAGGAGAATGGTCGAAAACCAACTTGGACTACATAGTAGGGCCTTGTCTCAGAAAAACAAAGTGGAGATACAGCTCGTGGTAGAGTATTTTACCCAGCAAACATGGTGCTCTTGGTTTAAATCCTGGGACCGCTAAACCCAGCTTGACCAAATGTGATTTGTCCATGGATGGCTGTATTGGAATCGAACAGCAATCTATGTGACTCACGGAGTTAACGCCTGGGAATGCTTCAACAGACCAGGAAAGGGCAGTTAACTGTACCCTCTGACCTTTTTCCCAATCCTTTATTTCTGTTCTATTCATGATTTGGGTCCTAGTGGGGTTTGTTTTCCTGAGACAGGGTTTCCCTGTGTAGCCCTTCCTCTGTAGACCAGGCTGGCCTCCCTGAGATCCAGCTGTCTCTGCCTCCTCTGTGCTGGCATCAAAGGTGCGTGCTACCACCGCCTGGCTTCTTAGATTTGGAACAAGCCTCAGAGTAAACTGAGTGCCTAAGATCCCAGCACTACAGTAGTTAAGACAGTAATGAATTTAAGGCCAGCCTGGAATACATAGTGAGACTGACTCAAGAAAGGGGGCAGGGCAGGGGATAAGTTCCAAAAGTGGTATTTTTCAAGGTGCAAAAGCTATGGTTCCTTAGTTATTAACTTGGTGTCAATTTACACAAACGTAAAGCTGGTAAACTCTTAAGGAAGGAAGCTAACAGTGGGCGGGCACATGTCTTTACATTCTGTTTGTCTGGTTTTGTCTTTGGTAGAATGAACTGTCTGTCTTAGTCTTGGTGTGTGAAAGAGTTACAAGGCTATTTCAAAATTTGCCTCTCCGCTTGCCTAGCAAGTGCAAGGCCCTGGGTTCAGTACCCAGCTCCGGAAAAAAAAAAATTGCCTCTCTTCTGTCCACTTTTTAGTTACATAAACAATAAACAAACAGTCCTAAACTAGATGTGGTATAGTTCATACCTGCAAACCTACAGTCAGGAAGCTGCAACAGAAGAATTGCAGTATAGCTAAGCTACAGAGTGAGGAGACTGTCTCAGAATAGAAAATAAACCAAAAAAAAAAAAAAAGAAAAAGAAAATAAACCAAAAATAAAATCATCTTTTATCACGGTGTGTGTGTGTGTGTGTGTGTGTGTGTGTGTGTGTGTGTGTGTGTGTGTGTAGCTCATACATACTCATTAGCATTCCTGTAAGAGGTGAGTTGACAAACTTAATAGAAATGAATTTTGGGGTAATAAGTCTTGGTACCAAGTGCCTATTCTGGTCACAGACCCATGTATTTCCTGATTTTGTATAAACTTACTTTGAGTTCTTCTACAAATCGTCTTCTTCACCCAATATGTTTCTGAAACATTTTGAAAACTGTGTTTTATTTGTCTATTCCCCACCAACGTGTTGTGATTTCTCCTTGCTCCACACCCAAAATAACGCTGACAGGAGCGGTTTTTGTGCAAGGCCCCTGCTGTCCACAACTGTTCTAGAAGGTGCACCTAGAAATGGCTTTGCTGAGTAAGACGTGTGCTTTAAGCTATGCCAGACACTGCCTTGTTACTTTTTAGAACGGACAATATTATCTGTCCTGATCCTTGGCCCCCCACCCCACCACCACCACTGCCACCTCCACCCCCATTTTTCCAATGCTGAGTGTTGAACCCACAGCCTGAGACATAATACGTAAGAACTCTACCACTGAACTACCCCCAAAGATTTTTATATTAAATTCTATGAAACATTGGGATCATTTTTATTCGGGGCAGAGTGTGGCTTCTGGTTTCCGTCCTTTGGTGGTAGGTAGCACTTATTCCATTTGGTTTGGAGTTGGTTTGAGGGTTGCCATTGACAAGCCTTGAACCCTTCCTTCCAGCTGTTCTACCTCAAGATCCTGGGTCCTGGGTAAATGAATTTATTCCCTTACCCCTGTCAGTAGCTGCCTGCCTGTCTGCCTTTCTCAGGATCAAATGAGATGAACCCTTGAAAACAGGCCTGCCAAGCCTGGAAGACCAGCCAGGGTGTGCTCAAACCTCTCCTGAGTTTATTGCCTTCCCTAGCCAGCATTTTTTTTTTAAATATTTATTTATTATATATACATCATACAGCTTTCTGCCTGCATGTATGCCTGCAGGCCAGAAGAGGGCATCTCGTTACGGATGGTTGTGAGCCACCTTGTTGCTAGGAATTGAACTTAGGACTTTGGAAGAGCAGACAGTGCTCTTAACCTCTGAGCCATCGCTCCAGCCCTAGCCAGCATTTTCTTAAACATCCAGCCTCCCAGGATATTGTGGCCCTCCTCATCTGGTACTTGTGAAAAGTTCCATATTGGTGACTGTTCTTAAGGATCACGGAAAACCTAACTACTACTAATGACCTGGATGGTAGAGCAGGGGGATCTATGTCTGTGTGGCTATGTCTCCAAAATTGAGACATTGGGCCAATATCCCCACTAAACAGTTCCTTGACAGGGCGAACTGGCATTAGTGGGCAGTGGTTAGTGCCACAGAAGCACTGCTAGCTCAGAACAGATGAGGTGCTCATATCAACATTGCCGATGTGTACTGTTAGGGGAGGGGAGCTGAACCCAGGGCCTTTCAGACGAGCTCCACTGCAAGGTCAAATCTCAAATGAGGTCAAAGGGTGACCCTTTCAGGTAGGTACAGTAGATATGATGTTTACAGCAAATGTGATAGTTAAATGCTGTAGTTTTAATTATTAATCTGAAGAAGCTCTGGGCCTCCCTCACACCTTTCCCAAGTCAGCCAGGCTCAGAATGAAGGGCTATAATATCCGAGCCTTCCCTTTCTTCATCTAAGATCAGCCTTAACTGATTACAAGAGAACTGTGCATAAGAGCCTGACATGCACCATATTGTTTGGGTGGCCATCTTTAATAAAAACTCATTCACTTGCCCAGTGTGTGTTCTTGGCAGGTCACCTGTCAAGTGGCAGATGTGACCATCAAGACAGATAAAATAGCCCGTATAGAAAGATTTCTCAAACTCTTTTTTTTTTTTTCCCTTTTTCTTTTTTTTGGAGCTGGGGACCGAACCCAGGGCCTTGCACTTGCTAGGCAAGCGCTCTACCACTGAGCTAAATCCCCAACCCCTCAAACTCTTAAAATAATGAGAAAGTGATTAATCTACCTACAACTGAAAGTAAAGGTTAGGGTTATAATCAATATTGACAGTGATCGTCCGGGAACGGCCGCTAGATTTTGTTGTTAGAAAGGAACCATGATGTCCTAGGAAGCTGACCAGAATTCAATCCCTAGAACCCACTTAACTGAAAGGGGAGAACCAAATCTTTCTAGTTGTCTTCTGACCTCCACACTTGTCTTGGCACCGTTAAATAAGGCACAATAAATAAGTAAATGTTTACGTAAGGAAGACAATGGCTACGTGGCTAATAATAATAGTAAATGAGTAAGAGTATCAAAGTATCATGCAGCTTAATTAACTACTATGAAGAGTGTGTGGCTTGTTGGAGATTGGCTGGCTGTGACTGAATGTCTAAGGAGCTATGGCATACAAGATAAGGGGGAGCCCACCTCAGAAACTGACTTTGCTCTTGTAGAAGTGACCACACTGATTGAGCCAGGAAGTGCTCACAAGAGCCCACAGGGAAGAAGGAAGGCAGTAGGAAACTTACTGAATCTTCAGGAATTTGTAAGGGGTTGGGGAGCTGTCCCAAGGGGACAGGTGAGACACTGATGGGGCCCTCTTAGAAATTTGCCAAGAGGGTTTGAAGAATGGAGCTGTGTGTGAGATGATTGATAAAGGGGGTGAGGGAGGTGTCCCTCCCCAGAGGGAGGGGAGTAGAACTGTAGGGTGCAGATGAGAAGGGCTTGTGGGGGTGGGAAGTACCTCCCTAGTTATCTGTTCCTTAAAGCAGTGTGTGGTTCCAGAAGCCGATAGGAGCAGCCTAAATAAGACAGAAGAGCTGCTCCATTCCTGCTTCTCTGGAAATGGTGTCCCTCACGGTCATCTCAGGTCAGGACCTGACTTCGCCTCAAAGGAGCCTGGCCGACTTCTTGGTTACTTGTAACTTCGAGCTTTCCCGCCTGCGCATAAGTTCCCCAAAATAACAACTCCAAAACTCAAAATATATTTACAAACACCTTGGCCATAAGCTTCGGTCTCTTCTCTGACTTGCTCATTTCATCTCCCTGCCAGATAGTCCACCTTCTTTCTAACCTACCCTTTCCTATAGGCCATAGTTTTTTAATTGACAAACTATGCATCCATACAGTACACAGATGTTCTCTCTGCAGATAACTGTCATGGAGGATTCACAGTCGGATATGAGCATCGAGCTCCCTCTGAGTCAGGAGACATTTTCATGCTTATGGAAACTGTGAGTGGATCTTACAGGGCCCCTGAGGTGCTATCCCCCAGCTGAGGCCTGTGAGAAACAAAACTAATAGTGTTAAAGCACGGTGTGCTATTGGGTGCCTCTGATCCCTGCACTTGGGAGGTGGAGGGAAGGGTATCACACAGAAGTCTAAGATCATCCTTGACTATATAGCAAGTTTGTGGCTAGCCTGGGGTAAGTGAGATTCTGTCTCCAAAGAACGGAAGGAAATCAGCGGAACTAATTCTCTGCTCTTGTTCTCCAGTCTTCCTCCAGATGATATTCTGGTAAGGAGCCGGGCAAGAGGGGACTTAGGCCTTGGTGAGCTGGTGGGTTGGTAGCCCGAGAGCACAATACTGAGGTTCTTCTTTGGCCCATCCACAGCCCACCACAGCGACAGGGTCACCTAATTCCATGGAAGATCTGTTCCTGCCCCAGGATGTTGCAGAGTTGTTAGAAGGCCCAGAGGAAGCCCTCCAAGTGTCAGCTCCTGCAGCACAGGAACCTGGAACTGAGGCCCCTGCACCCGTGGCCCCTGCTTCAGCTACACCGTGGCCTCTGTCATCTTCCGTCCCTTCTCAAAAAACTTACCAAGGCAACTATGGCTTCCACCTGGGCTTCCTGCAGTCAGGGACAGCCAAGTCTGTTATGTGCACGGTCAGTGGGCCTGAAGAGTTGCTTTTCGTCTGACTTTAAATGCCTCTGTCTAGATTTTGGGGTTCCTCTTTAGCCTGTGGACTTTGACTATGCCTCAGAGTTTAATTTCTCCCTGAACCTTTCTTAGCCTTTTATCCTTCCTCTCATATTCTCCGCATCTCTCCAGGGGACATGGAACTTTCTTCCCTCACATTCCTTTCTTGGCTTTTGAAAATAATCTTCTGAAGCCAGGCACAGAGGCATGTGCTGTAGTCCCAGCTGCTAGAGACATTGAGGCAGGATTGCTTAAGGCCAGCCTGAGCATTAAAGCAAGACCCCTCCTCACCAGAACCAAAGCAGAGCCCAGTGGGGTGACCCACCCATATCTCCAGCACTGGGCAGGCTAGGGCAGGAGAAACAAGAGTTCAAGGCCATCCTTGACTACACAGTAAGATGGCCTCTCTGAAAAAGAGAAGGCAGGTGTGGTGGCCATCTCTGGGGTTGAGGACAGTCAGGGCTATATAGAGAAACTGTCTCAAAAAACCAGAGGGAGGAAAACAAACTGGTGTGTAGACTCCAGTCCTGTCACTGCTGGCTGCCGTCTGCCACAGCACTGTTGGACACTGTCTTTCATTAGAGCCCCACTTTGACCCTTGATCCTTAGTTGGCTTGTCCGCTGACCTTTGATTCTTTCTCCTCTCCTACAGTACTCAATTTCCCTCAATAAGCTGTTCTGCCAGCTGGCGAAGACATGCCCTGTGCAGTTGTGGGTCACCTCCACACCTCCACCTGGTACCCGTGTCCGTGCCATGGCCATCTACAAGAAGTCACAACACATGACTGAGGTCGTGAGACGCTGCCCCCACCATGAGCGTTGCTCTGATGGTGACGGTGAGCACTGGGCACTGCCTGTGGGGTTAGAACTGGTTGTCCAGGGTCTCCCGGCCTCTGACTTATTCTTGCTCTTAGGCCTGGCTCCTCCCCAACATCTTATCCGGGTGGAAGGAAATCCGTATGCTGAGTATCTGGACGACAGGCAGACTTTTCGGCACAGCGTGGTGGTACCGTATGAGCCACCTGAGGTCGGCTCCGACTATACCACTATCCACTACAAGTACATGTGCAACAGCTCCTGCATGGGGGGCATGAACCGCCGGCCCATCCTTACCATCATCACGCTGGAAGACTCCAGGTAGGAAGCTGTGTGCCAGGTTGGGCTGGCACCGGTCCTCCCCAGCCTCGGCCTGTTTTTGTTCCATGAGCCCCGCCCCTACCACAGGCCCAGCCCTCTTTACCCTACCCTATCTACATAAATGAAGTCTCCTCTGTTCCCTGGTGGTCTTAGGGACATCTCTTATCTGTGGCATCTTGGGTTCCCTATAACCGGAGCTTCAGCTCCAGATAGGACAAGAGGAGTTGGGAACAGGTAGGGCCTGGTTTACAGTCAGGATGGAGCCCAGCTTTCTTACTGCCTTGTGCTGTGCCTCCTCTTGTCCCGGGTAGTGGGAATCTTCTGGGACGGGACAGCTTTGAGGTTCGTGTTTGTGCCTGTCCTGGGAGAGACCGTCGGACAGAGGAAGAAAATTTCCGCAAAAAAGAAGAGCATTGCCCGGAGCTGCCCCCAGGGAGTGCAAAGAGAGGTGAGCAGGCAGGACAAAGAAGGTGGAGGCGCCCTTCAGCTTCACCCCAAAGTCACCCCTTGCTCTCTCCTTCCATAGCACTGCCCACCAGCACAAGCTCCTCTCCCCAGCAAAAGAAAAAACCACTCGATGGAGAATATTTCACCCTTAAGGTACCAAGGTTATTATTGGATTAATATTCTAAGTCTAGGACACAAAACGCTGTATCTTTTGCAGCTGCTTCTTCTCTAGCTATGACATTATCGTCAGAGCGCATGCTCTGAGGCTGTGGTTTCTCACTTATAACTAACTTGAGAACACCAACTTATAATACATACGTAATACAGGTGCTCCGCTACTTAGGAGGGGAACGTGTCTTAGGAAACTCATCGTCGGTTGAAAATACCATATGTCAAAATGTAGTTAGAGGCAGGCCTGGCTGACGTATGCCTGTAATTACAGAACTGAGGAATGTGGTACAAAGCTGGCAGGGAAATGTAACCCAAGAAAGGACATTTGGGTTTAAGGATGTAACTCAGTTCAGAATACGTGCCAAGTGTATACCAAGCCCTGGACTCGATCCCCAGCGGCACACAGTGCATTTAATCCACCTATCCCACTGGATTCCACAGCTCAGCAGCAGGATTGCCCTGTTAAGTGTGTCCCCATCAGTAACAGCATCCTACTCTGTTCCCCCAACTGAAAAAACCCAAGTTTGTTATACACTTTCTACTGAATACCTGTTACTTTCACACCATCATAAAGACCTCCCCAAAAAACCGATAAGTCTAGCCAGCTCGGGTTGGGGATTTAGCTCAGTGGTAGAGCGCTTGCCTAGGAAGTGTGAGGCCCTGGGTTTGGTTCCCAGCTCCGGAAAAAAAAAAAAAAAGAACCAAAAAAAAAAGTCTAGCCAGCTCAAGTTGGGGATCAACTTTCAGAAAGAAAGTTGTTAAAAGGATGAAAGTGGCTCTGTGACTTTGTCCAGCACTTCTGTCCTACTTCATCCTTGCTACAGATCCGTGGGCGTGAGCGCTTCGAGATGTTCCGAGAGCTGAATGAGGCCTTGGAATTAAAGGATGCCCGTGCTGCCGAGGAGTCAGGAGACAGCAGGGCTCACTCCAGGTGAGTGACCTGGGGCAGCGCCTGGCTGTGGTGCTTGCCCCTGACCTCCCTGAGCACGGCCTTTGTGGTAAAAGACAATAACTAACTCCACCAGATGTCCATCGTCCGCCAGACGATGTGGTTATGGTTACTCAGCCCTGGCAAATGCAAGGGTCCTATGAAGTCTTACTACTCAACCATTTCAGGCTCTGGAAAATGGGATGAGGGACAAGGTATGGTATCATGCTCCTATAATCTCAGCAGTAGGGAAGCAGTAAGTCAGGAGGGTTTGGGGAAGTTTGAAGCCTTCATAAACTATATAAAACTTTAGGCTAGCCAGGACTAGCTACATAGCAAGATCCTGTCTCTCGGTGGTGGTGGTGGTGGTGGTGGTGGTGGTGGTGGTGGTGGTGGTGGTGGTGGTGGTGGTGGTGGTGGTCAAAGGGAAGATGAACTGATTCTAGAAGTACTCCGGCATATTCTGTGAATACACCTACTACCCATGGTAGAAGTCATCTTAAATTCCCTTTTTTTCAGCCTCCAGCCTAGAACCTTCCAAGCCTTGATCAAGAAGGAAAGCCCAAACTGCTAGCTCCCATCACTTCATCCCTCCCTTTTCTGTCTTCCTATAGCTACCCGAAGACCAAGAAGGGCCAGTCTACGTCCCGCCATAAAAAACCAATGATCAAGAAAGTGGGGCCTGACTCAGACTGACAGCCTCTGCATCCTGTCCCCATCACCAGCCTCCCCGTCCCCTCCTTTCTTGCCATTTTATGACTTTAGGGCTTGTTATGAGAGCTGACAAGACAATGCTAGTCCCTTCACTGCCTTTTTTTACCTTGTAGATAGTACTCGGCCCCCTCTATGCAAACTGGTTCCTGGCCCAGATTGGGGAATGGGTTGGTAGTTGCTGGGTCTCTGCTGGTCCAGCGAAATCCTATCCGGTCAGTTGTTGGACCTGGCACCTACAGTGAAATTTCACCCCACCCCACCGCCTGTAAGATTCTATCTTGGGCCCTCATACGATCTGTATCCTCCAGGACCCATTTCCTCCACTCTGCAAAGCCTGTCTGCATTTATCCATCCCCCACCCCTCTCCCTCTTTTTATCTCTTTTTATATATCAATTTCTTATTTTACAATAAACTTTTGTTACCACTTGTATGGTTTTTGAGAAGCTGATATCAGCGTAAGCTGCATGGGCCCCCAGGTGCAGGGATGAGTTTGGGAGGCACCCACCTGAGTGCAGGCAGTGTTGGAGTCAGGGATGGAGAACTTGGGTTCCAGAAGAGGAACAAAGCCGGGGACTGGGTCAGTCTGTGGGCTGCATGACAACAAGGGAGCGGGGTGACTCCATTCATAACTTGGGAACCGACTGTCCCTCCTCCCTCCTGCCAGGACTGGCACAGTCCTCACCCACCCCTACTTCTAGGGTTGGGCTCCTGCTGTCCTCCCGGTAGCCTCTCACCAAGGATTAAGGGATTTAAATGTCTGATTTAGCAAACCTGAGCCTCTAGAGGGGCCATCTGCTCCACAAGAAAGGATCAGGGTGCCTGGGTTCCACAGGGAAGGGGGTGACTGCTCCTGGATGAAGAGACAAGTAGGAGGCCTGCCAGCTGGGGTCCCAGGAAACTGGGAGCAGTTAAGGTGAGGTTTGGGGCCTTCCCAGCAGCCCCAGATCCCGGGCCTCGTGCCAGGCGAGTGAATGCATCGAAGCTTTGCGCTTTGCCAGGAAATCCTTTGAAAGGGCTTCTTGGAGTAGGGAGGAGAGTCAGAATTGGGGAGCCCAACACCCTCTTACCCACCCCCTTCCTCAGTGCTGCTGGCTCTCAAAGAGCTGGACTGGGCCAAGCTCCTCATAGCCTGCTGAGCCAGTGCCAGTAGGGAGAGCAGTCGGTGAGCACATGGCTTGGCCATGTCTCTTGGTAATGGAGAGAGGGGTGCTGAGGTCCACAGGGACTTTGGGGCCGCTGTCCCCTGCATGTCCCAGGTTTAAAGAGCCAGTGTGAGTCCTTGCCCAAGACTCCTATACAAGTTGGAAGGGACCAGCCTTAGCCTCAAGACCACCTTTTGTACTTATTTGTGAGGGCCAAACGTTCTCACAGCAAACTAGGCGTTACCTTTTTTGACTTCTAATTTTGTGGGAATGTGTGGTGCTGGTCAAACCCATTATGCTTTTTCCCTGTTTTTGTTCTAAAACTTTACTGAGAGAGAACTAAATCCGAAGAACTGTGTTCAAGGGCCACAAATTTGAGCCCCTTATCGCAAAAAGGGGGGAGGGGCTAAAATGATCGAAATCTACCCACACTCACCATTTGTGCCTGTATGTAAACGTCAAGACAGTGCTCAACAAAAGCGCCACCACCCAACTCCTTTATGTTTTCATTTTCAGACAGTACCTTACTAACTAAGTAGCCCAGGCTACCCTCAACACTGGTCTCTTTATTTAGCTTTCCAAGTGGAGGAAGGGGTCAGACAATGGCCTTCCACATTTCCCTCTATTTTGCCCTTAATTCTGTCCAACTACCTTAACCCTTCAGAAAGCAGCTCTACGAGAGCTGGAGAGATGTTCAGGGATTAAGAGCACTAACTGCTTTTGCAGAGGTCCTGAGTTCAAATCCCAGCAACCACATGGTGGTTCACAACCATCTAAATGAGCTCTGATGCCCTCTTCTGGTGTGTCTGAAGACAGCGACAGTGTACTCACATACATATGATATGAGTAAAATCTCCCAATCTAGGGGGGTTGGGGATTTAGCTCAGTGGTAGAGTGCTTGCCTAGAAAGAGCAAGGCCCTGGGTTCGGTCTCCAGCTCCGAAAAAAAGAAAAAAAAAATCTCCCAATCTCCAATCTCCTTATAACTCTAACCTACTTTTACTTTTTAGGTCAATATATTCTTACTTTTTGTTTTTGGAGAAATGGTGAGGTATCAGACCTGGGACCTAGACATGCTAAGCAAGACATTGTACCAGGAGTTAACCCTTCCACCCCCAACTCCATACCTGGGTGGTGATGGGGCAACACCTTTAATCCTGGCACTCAGGAGGCAGAGGCAGGCAGAGTCCAGCCTGGTCTGCAAAGTGAGTTCCAGTACAGGGCTGTACAGAGAAACCCTGTCTCAAAAAATAAAACTCCAAACAAACAAAAAAGTCAACCCCTATCCTGGCTGGATTTTGTTAAGGCTTCAGGATTTTTTATTTGCTGTTTTGTTTTTATTTTGTTCATTTTTGAGATGATGGCGTCTCATATAGCACATGCTAGCCCAAACTTCTAATCCTCCTGCCTCTGCCTCCAAAATGCTGAGATTATAATAAACATGTGTCATGACTCCAAGCATATGTATTTTTTTAATTTAGAAATGTATTTAAGAAGCATATTGGATCTCTAAATTTGAGGCCAGCCTTATCTACAGCACAAGTTCCAGAACAAACACAGACAAACCCTATCTCAAACAAACACAGACAAACCCTACCTCAAACAAGCAAGCAAGAAGCATAGGGGCGGGAGGCAAAGGCAGGCAGAGCTCTGTGAGTTCCAGGGTCACTCCCCTGGTCTACATAGTGAGTTCCAGGTATTCGGGAAAATAAAAGCCCTGAGTGCTGTCATTGTTTAAGGGAGAGAAAATAAAGGAACTTCAGGGCTGGAGAAGTGGCTTAATGATTAAGAGTATATGCTGCGGGCTGGAGAGATGGCTCAGTGGTTAAGAACACCCGACTGTTCTTCCAGAGGTCATGAGTTCAATTCCCAGCAACCACATGGTGTGCTCACAACCATCTGTAAAGAGATCCGATGCCCTCTTCTGGTGTATCTGAAGACAGCTACAGTGTACTTATATATAATAAAATAAATCTTTAAGAAAAAAAAAGTATATGCTGCTCTTCCAGGGTTCTGATCCCAGTGCCCACGTCCAGTGGCTCACAAACACACATCTCCAAGAGATTCAACCTCTTCTTACCTCCAGAGTAACTGCACACACACAGTACACACATACCATCCACACATGGTGTACACACAGTACACACATGCACACGTGGAAACATGCACATGGTACAGGTGCACACATGATACATATACATACACCCAGACACACACAAATAAAGCAAATAACTAAGTCTTCAAGGAACCCACACTCATCCTAAAATTAAAGCTATAAATTGAAAGGACAAACGCAAAACTTGAATCAGGATTTTTAAAAATCCAGAACTTTAAAGTATATGTATACTTGGAAAAGCTAAGGGCTGAGAGTATACTCGGCCGAGACTCAATACGTGCAAAGCCCTGGGCCCATCCCAGTACCATCACCAAAGGAGAAGAGGGAGAAAAGAAAGAGGAACGGAAGGAGAGGGAAATGGGAAAGAAAAGAAAGGAAGGAAGATTTAGGAAGTAACACATCCAGCTGCCCAGCAACTGAGCCCGGAGGATCACTTGAGCTCAGAAATTTCAAGTCTGTTTAGGCAAGATAGTAAGACAGTATCATTGAGAAAGAAGGACAGAGGAGGGAAGGGGGAAACCTAGGAGTCAGAAGTGTAACTCAGTGGGGCTGGGGATTTAGCTCAGTGGTAGAGCGCTTACCTAGGAAGCTCAAGGCCCTGGGTTCGGTCCCCAGCTCCGAAAAAAAGAACCAAAAAAAAAAAAAAAGAAGTGTAACTCAGTGTCAGAGCATGTCATCCTGAAGGCATGCTCTTCAATTCCCCACTTCAAAAAAGAAAGGATCTGGAGGTGGTGGCCCATGCCTTTAATCCCAGCGCTCAGGAAGCAGAGGCAGGAGGATCTGTGAGTTCAAGGCCAGACTGGTCTACATAACCATAGTCTACTTAAGCCAGCATGCCAGGTAGCTTGTCCAACATCAGGAGATTCCACCTCAAGACAAACAGAACTTGAGCTAGTCTGAAAGGAAAAATATGAATAAGCAAATGACCCACTATTTATTCTGGGCCATAGGAAAAGAGTAAAATCTCTGACTTTATTTAAAATTATAAGAATCTGGCGTGCTGTCACATGCCTTTAGTACCAGCAATCACTCAGGAGGCAGAAGCAGGAGGATCTCTGTAAATTAGATGCCAGTCTGATCTTCACAGCAAGTGCAAGGCCAGCCAAGGCTGTATAGTGAGACCATGTCAATAAATAATAATATTAATAATAATAATAACACTAAGAGTTAAGAGTGTAGCTCGTGGAGTGTATACATACCATGTTAGAGACTCTTCTTTCCATCCAGAGTGGAAATAAGCTGGTCCCAGCAGTGGTGGCATATGACTTTAATCCCAGCGCCCAGGAGGCAGAGGTAGGCAGATCTTCTGAGTTTCAGAACAGCAAGGGCTACATAGAGAAACCCCATCTAAATAAAACAAAAAAACAACAAAAAACAAAAAGGGGGAAAGAGGAAGAAAGAGGGAAGGAAGGAAGGAAGGAAGGAAGGAAGGAAGGAAGGAAGGAAGGAAGGAAATAAACCTGGCCACGTGCCTCAGTCGGTAGAGCATTTGCTTAATATCCATGAAGCTCTGGGTTTAATACTCATCACCAAACAAACGAGGCACCCCAGCATGGTGACATACTCTGTAACCCCAGAACTGAGGAAGTGGAGATAGGGTGATAAGAAGTTTAAGACAGGTCTGGGTTGTATGAGATTTTGTTTTTAAAATACTAAAATAAAAAACTAGAAAACAACTTAACGTCCCAAATATCACAATGCTGAATTTGAGAAATTCTATGTTCTAACCAGTTCATTCCAGAGCCATGGTTTGTTTAGTAACTTAAGATCTATTAATATAATTCATTAGGGTAACAAAAAGGAAAAAATGATATGACCATATCAACAGGTGCTGAAAAGCATTTGATTACATTGCACCTGCCATTCCTTAAAAAATTACATTTTAATTAATTAACGCAGTAATAGACTGCTAATAGAATGCTAATGAGTATATATATACATATACATACTGAATGCTAATATATATATATGCATGCGTGTGTGTGTGTGTGTGTGTGTGTGTGTACTGAAAGTGAACTGAGGGCCTCACACAGGCTATACAAACACTGTGCTATTCAGTCATACAACCAGCAGATCAATACCATAAATAGGTTAGTGTTAAGTTCATTTTCAGTTGGAATGAAAACCATACAGGACTGTCCACTAACTTTGGTTTTACTGTATTGGAAAAGACCAAAACAAGAGGCTGGAGAGGCTCAGCAGTTAAGAGCATTGGCTGCTCTTCCAGAGGGCTGGAATTCAATTCCTAGCACACACATGGTGGCTCACGACCATCTGTAATTCCAGTTCCAGGCGATCCAATGCATTGTGGTGCATAGATGTACAAGCAAAATACTCTCACATAAAATAGAAACAAATCTTAGCAAGATTGAAATTGAGTTTGATAAGAGAGAGAGAGAGAGAGAGAGAGAGAGAGAGAGAGAGAGGAGAGGCCCATGCCTGTCACCCCAGTGCCTGGAGTTAATGCAGGACAGGAAAATGGCAGCAAATTGGAGACTAGCCTAGGCTACTTGCATCCTTGTTTCAAAAGGAGGCAGGAGGCTTTTAATTTCTTTAGACAGGGTCTATAGGCCAAGCTGATGTGAAATTTCCACTGAAGGGGATACTAGCCTTGAATGGTTAGTGGTTCCAGACAGCCTCCTGGAGTTCTGGGATCACAGGCATGCACCACCACCATACCCAGCTTTCTGTGGTCCTGGAAATTAATCCTGCGTGGGTGGGGTGGGGCTTAGGTACGCCAGGCAAGCACTTTCTGGATGAGCTACATTCCCAGGCTTCTGCCTTTTGGGATTGGAGAGGCGGCACTGGAGTTGAACTCAGGGCTTCACACCTGCTACATTTGTTCTCTACCATTAAGCTGCACTTCCGACCAAAACAATTACAAACTCAAAGGCAGATTAAGTAGCCAATAGTGACTGAAAGAGAGAGTGTGGGTTGGGGATTTAGCTCAGTGGTAGAGCACTTGCCTAGGAAGCGCAAGGCCCTGGGTTCGGTCCCCAGCTCCAAAAAAAAGAACCAAAAAAAAAAAAAAAGAAAGAGAGAGTGTTGGGCACATAGCATGTTCAACTCCCAACACTGACAACTGAAAAGGGCAGGGGACAGGGGTGTTCGGGTTGGAGAGGAAACTACAACACAGGGGACCCTGTTTGCCATCATCAAATGTCGGAAAACATACTCTAAAACTTAAAGTTAGGCCGGGTCTGGAGAGATGGCTCAGGTTAGGAATGCATACCCATGTAAGACAGCTCACAAGTGCCTGTAACTCCAGCTCCAGGGGATCCAAACCTCTGGCCTCCTCAGACAGTGCATCCATGTACACAAAGCCACAAGCACACAAACCCACACTCGGACGCACATGCACAGATGTCATTTAACTATGTTTTTAAATAAAAATTGAAGTTAGGAGCTGGCACGCATCTGCAATCCCGGTATTCAGGAAGCAAAGCTCAGAGGACAAGGAGTTCCAGGCCAGTCTGCTTTGGCACTGAATTGGTCTTAGGATTTGCTTAGAACGATAACGTGATAACTTGTACATATGCACGCACAATATCATGAAAGCCAAAACAAAATGTAACACTTAAGGCCTAGGAGGAAAATTACTATTCACTATGAATACATTCCTTCCCCTATACAGATTAGGATCCTGACTGGATACGGTGATACAAACTCGCACTGGGAAGGTAGGAGAAATACCATAAGTGTCAAATACAAAAGAAAAAAACAGAATCCTACAGTTCCTAGTTTTTGTATGTTGGAATCGTCTTCACCTAGTCAACGAATCTGTCTCAAAGCATTTACAAATCCAGTCTCCTAAACTGTAGTCCCAGCTCGGTGCCTTCACCTCTAAGAGAATTCCCCCCTGGAACCCCTGGCAAAAGAAAGAATCCTGTGGTCACCAGCTCATTCTGCCTTCTTGAAGCGCCAGTCTACCTTGGGAGACAGTTTCTCTCGTGTGCTTCTTTTGTGTCTGTTAAACTGGGGCCAAGGATTCTGCTGCTTTCTTTCTTTTTTTTTTTTTTTTTCCGGAGCTGGGGACCGAACCCAGGGCCTTGCACTTGCTAGGCAAGCGCTCTACCACTGAGCTAAATCCCCAGCCCCTCTGCTGCTTTCTGAAGTATGTACTCATGGTTCCTAAAATCCACAGAGGCGCTTTATAAACCTCAACAAAGTGTGCATCAGCTTAATGACGCTGAAAGGGAAGGGAAGTGATGCTTGGCCACTGGAGGGCAGAGGTCAAAATGGAAGTCGGTGCTTAAGGCCTGGGTAACGGAGTATCTATCGCCCAAATCCATCCTCCAATCATTTCTGGGGGTTCTTCCAGAAAAAGACAAGCACACACCGGGCTCTGTGTTTGATATACATTTATATATATATATATATATATATATAATCGCTCCCATTTTATTGTACTTTATCCTCTTACAGTAGTTCTGACACAGGCATTAAATAACTTCAGGAGACCACCGGGAAGATGAACGGGCAGGAAGAGCTGGATACCCAAAGGGAAGAGATACAGATCCAGTGGGAGGAAAGAGGGAAGAATCCACTTGAGGACAGGATGGGGCTGCAGTGAAGAGGAGGGAGGTTAGGAAGGATAAAGAGAAGCAGAGAGACCAGAGGAAAACGCAGCTATGGTGGAAGAAAACTTGGTACAGGCGGCTCTTTCTTAACATTCTAGGGGCATTCTAGGGGTTGTTTGTTTTTGTTTGTTTGTTTGTTTTTTAAAGGGGAAAGAGTTTGAAGGAGGCGGAGCCAAGAAATTCAGAGCTGAGCTGGAGGAGGGTGTCTGAAGTTTTCGGGCTGGCATGCAGAAAGGGAAGACATTAGTGACCCGTTAGCAACTTGCAAGGAGTAGCCAGAGAGAGGATGGGGGTGGGTAGATCTGGGCTCAGGGAGTCCCCCCCAGCCAGCTGACGTTTCCAAGGTGGCCACTGGGGATAGAGCCAAGACAGCGGCCCCTCCCCCAGAGCTCCCTGGGAAGGAGAACTTGAAAGATATTCTGGGAAGGCCAGTGGGGGAAGGGAGCCATTAGTTTAAAAACAAAGTGGATATTCAGAGCAGGTCAAGCCCGCCTGAGTAGGAGTTGTTTGGATGACAGGAGGGACTAGGAAGAAGTTAAAAGTCTAGGCCTACTAGAGAATTTTCTAGAAGCATTCCGCGAGACTTCTCTTCCAGTCCTCCTTTGGAGTCAGTTGAGGGAGAAGCAGGATGTACCAGGAAGGACGGAAAAGGCCACAGAACCAACCTGTAGTGAGCTACAAATGGCAGCTTTTCAGAGGGGAGGAAGATAAGGGAGAGGTGAGGACAGAACTGCTGGAGGAACCAGAAGCCAAAGCCACCAAGATACTGGCTATGGTGACAGAAGTGTGGAGAGATAAAAGAAAAGCGGCTAGAGCGTTGTAAAGGGAGGGAAAACAATATTCACCCCTGAGAAGCAAATGGCTGGAACGGGGCGTGGGATATGTGGCGGCAGAGGCCGGGTGGATGGGACCGCTTCTCTATAACTCTCGGGGGATGGGAGTAGAAACTGAAACAGGAGCTGTAAGGGCATCTCATTCATCAACTCAGACTAGAACAACTCCATCAGTGCAGAGGCCCTTGTGCATGCTGGGTAAGTCATCTGTCGCCCGGTAACAACTCCAGCTCCTGAACTAGAAAACTCCTGACTCCTCTCTGTCTCTGGCTAAGCTACGGTTGGAAGATGTTGGAAATCGTGTGGACGTCAGGCTAGGTAGAGAAGTTGAGGCAAGGGTGTGAGGCTCAGACAAGTCATAGCTCTGTTATAAAAAATACCTTTGGGGCGGGTGAGGGAGGGATCAGGCAGGGTCAAGGACATTCCAGAAGCATCCACAGGAGGGTATGGGTGAGAGGGGGTGGGGAGCCTCAGGCTTTGTTGATTCGAAGCTTGAAGGCCACGCGGCCAGCAAACTTGTCCCGCTCGTCATCCGTGGCAATATTGGCAGCGTTAATTCGGCATTCTACATTCACCTCCACATTGGGGGTCACATTCAGGAACTTCACAGCCACCAAGGGCTGTGTATAGTTTACCTAGGCCGGACAAAGAAAAAGACTTAAGCCCCTGGTACCTTGGCATCTTTCCCAAGAACCCTATTTTGTCGTTCAGGGCCGCCATCAAGGATCTTCTGTGGCGGGACTTACATGGAACTTTTTGCCATAGTAGGGAAAATACATCAGGTCGATGTTGCCATTGGCAGGGAACATGATGAAGTGTCCAAGATTCTCAGCATCTTCATCTTTCTGTGGGGGTGCGGGAAGGTTAAGGGGAGAGGATGTTAAGAACAGCAGGCACCTGGAAGAGCTCAGAAGACTTCCCTCACACCTCCTTCATCCCAAATCATTCCTCTCAAATTTGTTTTCTTTGAGCTGTGCATCTGCTCGGTAGCTGCGTATGTGTTTGTGTGTGTGCATGCACACATGTTCAAATCTGCATGTCTCCAGAAAGGGCTGGCCTATCTACCATCAGAGTAGATCTTATCATCTTATCGGGGTGCTGACAACACAGTGGGGGCCTCCTACTCTACCATCAACCCCAAATTCTTACCCCATCCTTGGGAATCGGTCTCTGGAGCAGAGCCAAGAAAGAACAGATAAACAGTCAAGGCTCAGTAGGAAGGAGGGGAGCTGCTGGGGAGGTTAGGGGGCAGAGTTTCTAGAGAGGATAGAATTGGGTACAGGGTTCCAAGGACAACTAGTTGTAGCATATGGTGCTAAGTGATCAGCAGCTAGCAGACTTCTAAAGGGAACTGAGAAACGAAGCATGATGGGAGTGTGGAAGAAACACAGAGAACTGAGATGTAAGAGAAGGCTGACAGGGAAGGAACAGAGGCCAGGGCTTTGGTGCAGGAGGGGACAGGTCTGTCTGTCCCCAGAAAGCAGACTCTCTGTATCCTAGAGAGAAGCAACAGGGCTAAGAGCCTTAGAGCTACAACTGTATAGGAACCCACTCTTACCCCCTTGTCCCTATAGTGCTGAGGCCTCTGAAAGAACAAAAAGATAGGGAGATATGGATGAAGCCCTCAGAAACCAGGAAGTATAACCAGGTGGGCTGGTAAGGAGGGCCCACACACTCACCTTCCCAACACAGGTAACGTTCATGCTCTGGTTTGCCCCTGCATAGAAGTTGATGACCTAGAGAAAGGAGAGAGGGTGGATTCAGAAGAAGTTGCCATACCCTGGTTGTCCAGCCTTTGAGCCCCGGGGCTTAGCTTCCAATAGCCCCACCTCTTAGAACAAACTACCAAAAATCTCTTTAATGCCCATTAACCCTAATGAAAGGACACATTAGTTAACAGATGGTGGCCCCAGCTCCCTCCTCCATCCTCCCTGGGGACCAGTGTCATGGGTACCCGGTTCATTTTGATGAAGACACAGGGCTGCCCGGTGCTGTAACCATAGTGAGTAGGGTCCCCAATGCCAGAGCAATTGCCCAGCTGGGTCCGGTTGAACTGGCAGGCACGTTTTGGATAGTTCAGAACCCCATTATCGGGTTGCTCATAATATCGCCCAGGACGGCAGACATCATTCTTTTGAGCTTGGATGGAGTCGTTGTAAGCTAGGAGGTGGGAGGGAGACAGAGAAGGTCAGAGGCCTGATGTTTCACTTCTAGGGTCCTGGATTCCTTCCCCCAAGGTCCTGGACTAGCCCCACACTCACGCTCCAAGAACTTGTTGAGCTTCTGAACATGCTGATCCCAGCTTTCAGTGTCGCTAATGTTGACAATGACATCAAGGTTCTCAGTCTTGGGTCGAATCATCAAGCCTAGAGCCAACATGAGTGAAGACTGGGAGTCACATACAAGAGGAAGATAGATAGGAAGAAGCCCAGGGTCAGGTGGGGGCAAAGATCTGAAATTGCCTTCCTGGGAGGGCAATCTCCTGTGGCATCTGCCACTTCTCCAGACCATGTGACTGCCAGCTGCAGGGCACGGGAAGGAAGGCCAAGTTCGAGAACTCCCCCATCAAACTCGGGAAAGAACTGTCAGTTCCTTGTGAGGGCTTGAAGGCAGCATAGTTAGAGTGACTGGTAAGGGGAAACTTCTCTCACCTGGTGTGGCCAGTCGATCCTGGTACTTGGGGGTATGGTCAGAGACGGTCTGCAGCATTACCCACATGGTGAGGGTGAACATGGCCGTGAGGAAACCATAGAAGACGAGGTAGAAGAGGAGGATGAAGGCTAGGGTGGAGGAACTAGAGTCAGCAGCTTCTACATCTCCTTTATAAAAACCTCATCCAGCCCACCAAGCCCACTCATCCTTCTTCTCTCTCACGCTGTGGACTGGGATAGGCCAAGGAGCAACAGGATATCTTAGGGCCTTCCCCTGGGAGCTAAAGGAAACAAGCTGGAAACCGGCAGAGCCCAGCTCCAGCCCTGACTTCCAGACTCTTCCTGGGGCACAGTGAAGTCCGACCTTTTGGAGGCCACAAGAGACCTAGACTATAGTTGTTGTGACAACTCCAAGAATAGGCCACTGTCATTCTGCATCTAATACACTTCCAACTTCTCAACCATGCATGGCCCTGAAAAGGCATAACATCTGTTCCTGCTGCATTGGAACTCACATTTAGAGCTGTCTTAGCACAAGCATCTGTAACCTGGCATTGGACACCATTCTCAGCCAAATTCTTACCACCTTAGAGCCTAGGCGCCCAGGACTCAAGTAGCAAGATCTGCCTGCCTGTGTGTGTGTGTGTATGTATGTATGTATGTATGTATGTATGTATGTATGTACGTACCTACCTACCTACCTACCTACCTACCTACTTATCTCTTGAAATGAGTCACCCCACCTTTAACTCACACAAGATCTTGGCCAGAGTCAAGAGATAGAATCCCCTAGAAGCCTTCCCTGGACATCATCTCTCGTGATTCCTCTCCTAGACCTCATGTGAGGAGGACTTGCTATTCCAATCACCCTGAACTATCAGTCCTTCCACCTAAGAAGCCAGAGTTCCTCTGTGAAGTCTTCTGAGTATCCCAAGCATTCATTCATTGAGCCTTCACATCCCACAGGGTCTTTGGTTCCCTGAGGACAAGAGCTGCATTGACCTCCCTTCATGGTCCCTAGGCCTTAGGTGGGTGGTCTAATGAAGACTGTGTCCAATCAATGTGGATATATTGTAAATTATGTCACCCTCAGCTCACCAGGTGCCCATCAGCAGTCCCTGGCTACATAAAAGTCCTTGCACATCCCTGAGGTAAGGGTAGAGAGTCCCTCCAAGGCATCTGAGTCCCTTGTAAACACCCTGCCTGAGGATGTACCCATCTGAGCACAGTGACCATTTCTTCCTCCACCTCTGACATCTGAAAAGATCAAGCGTGGAAAAGTCTCATCCCTCCTGGCAGCCCCCCACCCACAAAGCAGCCAGCCACAGAAGGCTCCAAACGCCCAATGGTGGGATATAGACAAACAACTTCCGCTGTTAAGAACGCCCCCCCTCAAGACCCCCCTGCCAGATCCGCCTCCTCATGAATGTTCCCAGGGTCCAAGGGGGTGGGTGAGAGCTAAAAATAAACGAGGTTGGCTAGCTAGTGAGAGCCAGAGGGAGAGTTAGGGCACTCTTCGGGGAGAGGGATGATGACCGTGTGCAGCCGCAGGGCCTGAGCCGGAGCGGGAGCGCCGTGGCACGGACACGCGCGCAGAGCCCGCGACCCCCCGCCCGAGGGGGCTCTGCGGGGAACGGGCAGGCAGTGACCTACTTTCTCCGCCTCCGCAGCGGCCAGTCAGAGAGATTAGACCGCTGATTCGGGCCCCTCCCGATCCAAAGCCCGACAGTGGGGGCTGGACGCCAGGGACCCGGCAGGAGAGCTGGGGCGACGCCCGCGGGACCCTGCGCCCCAAAGGCGTCGCCGAGCGGTCAGCTACCACCTTTCCCGCGCCAGCCCCGCGTACCCCAGCTGGTCCCGGTGCGCCCCATGAACTGGTGCGTCCGAGGATTCCACACGAACTCCTTCCACTCCTCAACCACCTGCCCGCAGCTCTTCTTCTCTTTTTGGATGACCATCTTGGAGGCACGGGGCGAGTCCCGGCGCGCTGCTGGGGGCTGCGGAGAAGCCGGGGCGTTGCGCGCTGAAGCCCTCCACGCACCGAATGAGCGCGGGAGCGAGGCGAGGGAGACTCCGATCACAGATATGCAGCTGTTGCAAATTCCGGGGTGCACAGCCACGCGCTGTGGTCTGCTGGCAGTGCGGCGGAGGTGCACCGAGGCTAGGTCCCCCGACTGCGATAGAAAGGGGGGCTGTCAAAACAGGGAAAGATAACCAGAGGAAGGGATGCCAAGGCACCTTCACCCCACACACCGCCTAAAAGCAAAACAAAAAGGGGTGCAAAACCAGACGGCTCCAAAATTCGAGCGAAACGCAGAAAAAGCGGGGTGCAAAGAAGCAGGGAAAGATGGGGGAGGGAGCCGCCCCGAAATCCGAGATGTAAAGAGGCAGTGGAACGCGGCAGGTGGCCGATTAAGGCTCCTCCGACAAACGGCGACAGCCACACCACAGTTGGCCCAGCCAGTGGGAGCTGGGGCGGGGACGAGCAGTGGGGGGGGGGGGGGGCTGGCAAGGATAGGGGCCCCCAATCGGAGGCTCCGCTCCTCAGCAGTGCGGGGAGCGCGGTCCCTGCGCACAGTCTTTATACTCTGTGACTCTAAGGGTGTCCGCCCCCTTCCCACCCACCCCCCAGGAACCCCGCCTCCTCGTTGCTAGCCTAGTAGACCTCATACATATGCAAATTATAGAGGAATTGGACCCGCCCCCTGGTGCGTCTTTTGGTCCTAGCGGGCTCTTCCTTTCCCCAGACCCCTGATACGGTACTGAAACAAGGTGGGAAAAGAAAACAGAAGGTGAGTCTGGGTAGAGTTGAAGGGAAAAAAATCACCCCCTTAGAAGCTCAAACCGAAAAACAAGCCGATACGTACTCAAAAATGGGGGGCTCTGGGCAGGGAATTTAAAAAGAGATAGAGTTACTTCGAAAGCCTCCGGAACAGAGGGCAGAATGTGAGAAGAATAAAGAAAAGCGCCAGACACCAAGAAAGAGCCTAGAAACTAGAACACAGAGAGGGATAGAAGCCTTCACAGGACACCCTTCTCAGTTCCACTGGCTCCTTTGTCCAACCTGTTCTCCAGAACCAGGGTCCCTGCCATCTTCCCAAACTTGTCTGAGGCCCCAGAATTTCCGTGCATCCTTTAACTTAGTTCTACCGCCAGGTCTGCATATGCCCTGCCTCCCAGTCCCCCCACCCACAGGTCTGCTCTCCCCTCCATGTTTGTTGGAGCTCCTACAACTGATGCTCCAGCTCTGAGGAAGCTGTGTTAAATCCCATTAGACTGAAGTTGCAGCCCAATGGCTTAAAAAGAACAGAGGCCATCATCTTTACCTTTCTGTGACAGGAACACCATGGCCCATACTAATAGGAATTGGCTCTCCTCTTCTCCCACGTGGAGGACTGGCCTTGAAGAGGTGCTCCTGCCTCTGCCTCCCAAATTGTGGACTTATAAAAATATATCACTATGATATTTTATTACTTTTAGTGGCCATAATACAGCGGTTTGTTTGTTTTGTTTTTTGTTTTTCTTTTCTTGAGACAGGATCTTATTTGTCCCAGGCTGGTCTGGAGTACCCAAGGATGATTCGAACTCCTGATTCTCCTGAATACTGGGATTGCGGGTGTGTACCATCATATCCAGCTCAGAGTTACCTTCCTCTGCTGAAATTACAGGTGTGCACAACTATGTCTGACTGTAATTCCATATTTACTCCAAATATCATGGGAGTAACTCTAGCATTTAAACTAGCGAAGTGACATAATTAAATTCAATGAATGTACCAGGCATGGTGACCATATCTGGATTCAGCTACTTGGGAGTTGGGAGCCTGGGGTAAAAGGATTGACTGAGGTCAGGAGTTCAAAGTCAAGTCAGGACAGCATAACTAGACCCTAACTCAGGAAAAAAAAAAAAAAAAAAAAAGGAGGAGGAAAGAAGAAAAGGAAGAAGAGCCTGGTATGTTAATCCATGCTCGTAACCCAAACTAAAGGTGTGAGGATAACGTTTGAAGCCTGTTGTGGTTTGTCCTGGAATTATCTGTATTTTGATGCTAATTCCACTGCCTCAAGGACAGCTGCTTAGTCGTGTACTCAGGACTCAGGTGTCTTCACCAGAACCTTCTCCCCATTGAATTTGTAAAATACAAGAGAGGGGCAGGTACAGGATAGAAGGAGGCTTGTCATTGGATGAGAAGAAAGGATGGGTGGGAGAGAAGTTTGAAGGAAGAGGAGGAGACTGGAACAGAAAGGAGGAAGAGACATGGGGAGAGGGCGAGAAGCCATGGCAGGTGACGTTAAGATTCTGCTGTGTGTGGGGTTGGGGATTTAGCTCAGTGGTAGAGCGCTTGCCTAGCAAGCGCAAGGCCCTGGGTTCGGTCCCCAGCTCCGAAAAAAAAGAAAAAAAAAACATTCCGCTCTGTGTATTACAGGTTGTTATTAATGTTCTTAAGGGATGGATGGTACTGGGCTTTGTATGTTTAGGTGGGCAATTATATCTTATCAATTGGGTCAAAGGTTATTGTGTTGTGTGTTCTTTCGAGTGTAGATTTAAGTGTAATGGAGTGGGGGGCGGCTAGGCTGGGCCACTACAGAGTTGGGATGTGTGTTTCTGGCATGGAAACCTGCCTTGGGAACTAGATAGGTAGAGAGATTGCTGCCAGGCTCAGAGAGAGGCCTTTGGCAGTGTGATAGGGGATGAAGCAGAGTGAGTGAGATGCTTTGCTGACTGAGAATTAAGATACCCAGCAGATATCTTGGGGCACCGTGGTGCCGGACCTAGTGGGGGTAAAAGACAACTGTACTTTTTAATTTTTTTATATTTTTACAACAACAGAAGCCAGCCAGGTTACAAAAATAAAGTCAACTTGTGTGTGTGTGTGTGTGTGTGTGTGTGTGTGTGTGTGTGTGTTTGGGTGGGTGGGTGTCATCCTGGGGGAGTTGGAGAAGAATGTGAGTAGATATTATTTAAAAAAATACATTGGGGGTTGGGGATTTAGCTCAGTGGTAGAGCGCTTGCCTAGGAAGCGCAAGGCCTTGGGTTCGGTCCCCGGCTCCGGGAAAAAAAAAGAACCAAAAAAAAAAAAAAATACATTGTATCTGTGCAAAAGATCTCAAAGAATAAATAAAATATTATATATATATTATCCTCACAACACATATTTCTCTGTGTGTGTGTGTGTGTGTGTGTGTGTGTGTGTGTGTGTGTGTGTTTGGGTGGGTGGGGGAGTTAGTTAAGAGACATTACAGCCTGTAAGCATCCTAGGTAGCTAGGTAGAGTGGCAGCTGACTTGAACAAGGATATCAAGGTGGAAATGAGAGGTAGGAGAATGAGTTAAAGACCTAGTTCAGAAATAGGACGAGGGGGGTTGGGGATTTAGCTCAGTGGTAGAGCACTTGCCTAGCAAGCGCAAGGCCCTGGGTTCGGTCCCCAGCTCCGAAAAAAAAGAAAAAAAAATGGTGGGGACTGGGAGTTACAGTCATTTGTTCATCTTCACACATTTAATAACTCATCCCTTTGATATTCCTTGATGAAATTAATATTTAGGTTCTCTAGTGTCCCGTAGATATCACTGGTTTGTGGGGTTTTTGTTTTTCTTCCTTCCTTCCTTCTTTCACTAATTTACTTTGGTTTCTCTGTGTAGTGGTCCTGACTGTCCTGGAACTTGATTTGTGAACCAGGCTGGCCTGAAACTCAGAGATCTACCTGCCTCAGCCTCCTGAGTGCTGGGATTAAAGGTGTGTGCCTCTAGAACCAGAACTTGTTTTTCCCTTTAGTCATCCTTATTAGGGTCTGGGACTGCATCTCCATATTAGAGCACTTTTTCAGCAAACCCATGGTCCTAGATCAGAGTGCGGTATGGTGGTGATCTATGTAGTGAGTACAGCCAGAACTGTATAGTAAAACCCTGCCTGGAGGGAGGGGGAAGAAGCAGAAACATAAAGAAAGTATATTGCAGCCTAGAAATATAATTCAGTTTGTAGAGGATTTGCCTGGAGCCACAGCACCCTGGCACTGCTTAAATCTGCCATGGTGGCACACACTTGTAGTCCCAGTGCTCAAAGGATAGAGGCAGGAGCATCAGGCATTCACAGGTCGTCTTCAGCTACACAGAGTTGGAAGCCAGCTTGGGCAACATGAAACACTGTCTCAAAAAAAAAAAAAAAAAAGTTGTGTTTTTTGTTTGTTTGTTTGTTTTAAATTGCATTTTACATATGTATCTCTCTCAACACCCAAGGGCTACAGGGACATTATCAGGACTTCTTCATCTTTAGAATCTCTGCAGATGACCTAACACAGCGAGGGCTTGGCATCCTGTCAGCAGCTAATAAATGTTAGCTGAAAGAGGGGGTTGGGGGAGGACGGCAAGGGGGGGCAGGTGGGGGTGGAGGGAGAGAGAGAGGCAGTGGCGAGGGTGGTAGGGTGGAATCAGTGGGGTAGGCCAGGCCTTTGAGGGCTTCAGGGTGTGCTGCCAAATCTGGAAACTTTTCTTTTGGAGGGGGGGGGGTGGGTGTTGGAGAAGACAAGGGCTGTTAAGCAGGCACAGTAGATGCCCTTGGTGGGGGCTTGGCAAAGTCTGTGTCAAAGCAAAGTCAGTCTTAATGAAAGAGTGTAGACAGCTTTGGACTTCGGTCAGGAATCCTGGAATCTAGGGCAGGCTGCAGAAGAAAGGTTGAGGGCATAGTGTCCTGGAGAGCACAGGGTAGAGGAAGAAGAGGAAAAGTGGCCCCTAAGACAGCTTGAGCACACAAAGTCAGGAAGTTACCAACCACCCAGAACACAGCCCTCCTGGATGAATGCCCACGTGTATTCATCACTCCCTGCTGGCCAACACCTGAGACCTCCCTGCAGGGTAACTTCTCCTTGTTCAGGTCTCAGCTCCAGGGACATTACCTCACTGACCTTTCCTGATCACCTGATTGATGCCCCTCCCACTACTGCCTTTCCTTCCTCCTTCTACTCTAGTCTTGATTCCTGTTTCTTTTATAGTTACCGTTTGAAATGGCGCATTTTAGGGGAGTTGTTTTGTTAGTTTTTTTTTGTTTGTTTTGAGACAGGTCTTACTATATAGCTCTGGCTGGCTTGGAACTCACTATGTAGACTAGGCTGGCCTTGAACTCAAGGGATCCTCCTGCCTCTGCCTCCCAAGTAATGGAACTAAAGGCATGCACACCACATCCAGCCTGACGTTTTAATTTGTATACAGATGTTTTGCTTGCAGGGCTATGCACCAAGTGTGTGCAGTACCCATAGAGGCCGAAAGGGGGTGTTGGATTCCTTGGAACTGGAGTCATAGACAGTTGTGAGCCACCATGTAGATGCTAAGAAATGAATCCCAATCCTCCAGAAAGACAGAATGCTCTCAACCTCTGAGCCATCTCTCCAGCCTGGTTGGTTGATTAAAAAAAAAAAAAAAAAAGGTCTCAGCCTTCCATTTATATAGCTAAGGATGACCCTTGAAGTTCTTGCTTCTATTCTTTTTTTTTTTTTTTTTTTTTCTCGGAGCTGGGAACTGAACCCAGGGCCTTGCGCTTGCTAGGCAAGTGCTCTACCACTGAGCCAAATCCCCAACCCCGAAGTCCTTGCTTCTGATTCCCCCTGACCCCAAGTGCTGGGATTATAGACTGAGATAGCAACCTAAGTATTATTTTGGTTTGTTTTGAGTTTTTAGGCAGGGTCTCTGTAGTCCAGGCTATCCTTGCCTTAACCCTCTTGCCTTAGCCTCCTAAAAACTGAGATTTCAGGAATGAGCCACCTACTACTGGCTGGTATTATTTGTTTCTTGTATGGGTTAATATTCCCTTCCCACCATACAATGCGAGTGTGTCTATTTCACCAGTGTGGCCTCGGTGTCCAGAAGCCAGACAGTGGTAGATACACAGGATCTGTCCGTTGAATGAGTATGCCCCAGGTGGCTGACCCTGAACACAATCCAGGGGCCAGAACGAGTTTGGACTCCCTGGCATGCGGAAGATTCCTCTGCACACACGCTACTGGCTGAGTGGAGAGGAGTCTACAGAAACAGAGTTGGGGAAACAAGGCTGGGCATGTGCTCTGTGGAAGAGAAAGTAGGTCCAGGGAGTGAGAGCCCATGGCTTTGGTTCCTGGGGCTGAGGCTGAGGCTGTAACTTGGTAGTTGGTTGAGTGCTTGCTTACTATGCATGAAGCCCTGTGTTTCTGGGGCTGGAGAGACCTCTCCGTGGTTAAGAGCGTTAACTGCTCTTCCAGAAGTCCTGAGTTCAATTCCCAGCAACCACATGGTGGCTCACAACCATCTGTAATTGGATCTGATGTCCTCTTCTGGTCTGTCTGAAGACAGCAACACTCTACTCATAAAATAAATCTTAAAAAAGAAGGAAAGAAACCAACGAACCAACCAACCCTGCGTTTCTTTCTAGTACCCCACAAAACTAACTTGTTAACCCACAGCATGAAGAAGTAGAGGCAGAGGAGTTGGGTGGGTGGGTGGGGTGTTCAAGATCTTTGAACGCAGTCTGGAATACTTGAGATCCTTTCTCAAAAAGAGGTGTGTGGGGGGGGGGCTGGGGATTTAGCTCAGCGGTAGAGCGCTTGCCTAGGAAGCGCAAGGCCCTGGGTTCGGTCCCCAGCTCCGAATAAAAAGAACAAAAAAAAAAAAAAAAAAGAGGTGGGGGAAATGGGGGCGGGGGTGAGGGGCACCTGACTTAGATCCTGGCACTCTGCAAACAGGTGGATCTCTGTGAGTTTCAGGACAGCCAGGGTGGGAGGTGGGATGGACAACACAATAAAAATAAGTAAAAATGGGGGTGGGAAAAAAGAAAAAAAATAAGTAAAAATGGAGTTGGGGATTTAGCTCAGTGGTAGAGCGCTTGCCTGGGTTCAGTTCTCAGCTCCAGGAAGAGAGAGAGAGAGAGAGAGAGAGAGAAAGAGAGAGAGAGAGAGAGAGGAGAGAGGAGAGAATTTGTAGGCTGGACCTTTGGGATTCTCACTGGGTCACTGGTTTACAAGTTCTTTTTTTTTTTTTTTTTCTTTTTTCTTTTTTTTCGGAGCTGGGGACCGAACCCAGGGCCTTGCGCTTGCTAGGCAAACGCTCTACCACTGAGCTAAATCCCCAACCCCTACAAGTTCTTGAATAAGGAAGGAAGGGCATAGTGGTTCACTCACTCCTGAGGCAGAGTCAGGAGAATTTTTGTGACTTCATGTGTGGTCTACATAGCAAGTTCTAGTCCAGCAAAGGATGCATAACGAGACTGAGAGAAGGGACCCAGGGCTGGAGTGTGAGGACTCCTTGGCAACTAGGACACAATGAATGTGAAAAGAGCTGAAACATGGAGCCTGAGGCTTGGTTGGGCAATAAGGTTCCCTTGGAGAGTGAGGGCTACCATAGTGTGTTTTGATTTTTAACAGGCTCTCCGGCTGCAGACGTCCTAGTGGTAGAGTGGCGGTGTAGCGTGCACATATTCTGATTCCATCCTCAGTACTACAACAAACAAACAAACCCGGCAGGCAGGTCTCTTTCAGTACAGGCAGGCCTCTTAGAGGGTAACAGTGAACTTCCGGAAGTCCTTCTCCACCTACACGAAGCACGCCCACTTTACGCAATCTTCCAGCCGGGGTTTCCTGCTGCTAGACAAGCACTCTACCAGGAGCAATAGTCCCAATCCCGGCCCCCTGAACTCTTTGATGGCAGAAATTTTTATGAATCTGCCTTTTCTTTCCAGTTGGAATCACTACAAACTTTTTTTGTTTGTTTAGTGGAAAAATGCAAACACTTCTGGAACAGCAACAAAAACGAAGCTAGGAGAGTTGCTGTTTTCTCTCCTGTTTTGGCCGTGCTGGGGACTGAACTCCGGGCCTCCCACGGGCAAGGAAAGCTTTTCACTCCGAGCTCTTTTTCCGCTCCCTCCTGGTCTTTCCCGGAACGACTGCACCATCTCTGTGTGACACTCTCACGCCCCCTGCTGCCCCTTCCCTGGACAGCAGTGGCCATGCCAAAGACCAGAATGACCTTAGACAACAAATTTCTATACTGATTTGAGAGATGGGAGCTGGAGTCTCAGAGTGTGGGTGTTGGAGAAGAGGGCAGCTTCCAGAAAGGGGTGCGTGTGCCTGTGCGTGTGCGTGTGTGTCTGTGGCTCCTGTGCCTGAGGCTCAGCCTAAGAAAGTTTTTCTTTTTTTTTTTTTTTTTTTTTTTGGTTCTTTTTTTTTTTCGGAGCTGGGGACCGAACCCAGGGCCTTGCGCTTCCTAGGTAAGCGCTCTACCACTGAGCTAAATCCCCAGCCCCAAGAAAGTTTTTCTTATCCACAGGAAAACTCTCTTTGCCTTCCTGACTATGTCATAGCCTCATCAACTCTGTGCATTTTTGCAACACATACAACTTCCATTTATCCTTCCATTTGTTGCCCTTGGAAGCAAACCTGCCTCTCCTAAGGGTCTGTGAGCATCCAAAGGAAGCATGATTGTTTTGTTCTTCCTTATATCTCACTGCTTGCCTTACTGCCTGGTCCTCTGCCAGAGCACAGTAAATATTTGTTGAATAAAGGAGTCAGTTGCATCCAAAGTTCTTTTTTATTTTTGAAGGCAGGGTTTCATGTAGCCCAGGCTGGCCTCAAACATGTCATATAGCCAAGGATAACCTTGAGGTCCCAATTCACCTCTCCGGGATTTAAGGATGTGCACAGCCGTGCCTGCTTCTCAAAGGGGTTTAGTGGGAGGTGTGGGTATCATTGCTAGGGCTCTGAGGGCAACTATGAGTCCAGATGTCCTGGCTTCTGCTCAGGGCTTTGTCTATGTCCAGTCTCTGTCCTTGTACCCAAAGGTCACTCAGGCAAAAGGAAGCAGAAGAGTCCTCTCCTAGAGAAGGAGGTTGGTAGAGCATCAGGAGGATGGTGTAGAGCATATATGTACACCATGCCTGGCTCCCCCGTCTCCCCTTCCTATTCCAGTTTTATATTCTAGTTATAGAACCATAGGCCTCATGAATGATAGGCTTGCACTCTGTGTTTGAGCAACACACACACACACACACACACACACACACACACACACACAAGTCATCCCTCTCTTTCCTCCCAGCGGTTTCCTGCCCCTCAGAATGTGTTCCCTCTCCTTCAGCTAACATACTTATGTGACTTATGTGGCATTTTCTTACCTGGTAAAGCCCCAAGGGAGAGATGGCCCTGAGGGTGGGACCAGAGTCTCCAGAGGGAGGCAAGTCTTAAAAGAGATGTAGAAAGGACCTCCATCTTTGGTCCTTGGCTCAAGGCTACTTTGAATACATCCAGCTTCAGTTGAAGAGGGAGTCCCACCGCCAAGGGTAAAGCTAGTTTAGGTTCTGCTTCAGAAGACAGAACCACCGTCTGCAGTGGGTGGGGTAGAGATAGGCATTAAGACGGGAAAGAATGCAGGACCTCACAGTCCCTCTAACTACTTTAATTCAGCCTCTGATCTATATTCCCATGCAGCTTCCTGGTTTGAACTTCTATGAAACAATATCCAGCCCCAAGTAAACATGCATTCTAGGTAAAAGCAGTTTGCATTCTGTGGATATGTCCCAGGCATGCATGCTGATCACAATGCCCCCTTAAGCCATTCTACTATCAAAAGCCTCCCTTGCCTCATTTCCCCATAATCCACTAAATCTAGCCAGCATCCCATCCTGTCCCTTTACTTGGTCTTGGAGGTGAAGGGTGAGCCAAGAAGAATTTGTCCCTGTCCCAAGAGTAAGGAGTCGTCCTGCTCCATCCACCAGCTTAAATCCCAGCTCCAGAGAAAAGGTCCAGGGGTCTGTGTGAGGCTGGGGAATGTCTGGGGGGAGAGATGATCCTCCTCAGGCCTTAAGATTTGGGTTTTGGGGCTGGGGATTTAGCTCAGTGGTAGAGCGCTTACCTAGGAAGCGCAAGGCCCTGGGTTCGATCCCCAGCTCCGAAAAAAAAAAAAAAAAAAAAACCAAAAAAAAAAAAAAAAAGATTTGGGTTTTATGGGGTTGGGGATTTGGCTCAGTGGTAGAGCGCTTGCAAGGCCCTGGGTTCGGTCCCCAGCTCCGAAAAAAAAAGAAAAGGAAAAAAAACAAAAAAACAAAAAAAGATTTGGGTTTTATGGAGAGGTGAGCATAGTGTTTAAGAGAGACAGCAGAAGGCAGAGCTGGCCTTGGAGGAGAAAGAGACTTTCAAAAGTCTACCTTGGAGACTGAATTCTGCATGGGTCCCTGGAGGGAAGAACAGTCCAGGTTGCAGGTCCACATCACAGTTCCCAAGGCTAGTTCGGGCAGAGGTTGAGAGCTGGGCCTGGTGGCCCAGCCAGATATCTCGGCGTATACAGCCATCCAGGGCAGGAACGAGCTAAAAGTGGGTGGGAGTGGAAGGGAGGGAAATTATTGGGAGGTGGAATTAGGGCATCTGAACCCCAAGCTGTAGCAAATTTCCTCAGAAATGCAAGCATTTAGCTTTTCTCCATGTAGCTTTTATTCGACTCCCCCTCCCTAAAATCTGAACTTAGATTTCCATAGCTTAGCCCCGGGATATAGTTACCGGAAACCGAAGTTTGGAAGTGGGGAGGAGGAGCCCCCCTAGTGCAATCCTCATGCTGAGCTGGGGATGGTCAGCCAGGGATGCAGAAACTTGTCTCAGGCATAGCATCTCTTTTCCATCCACCCATAGCAGCAGTGAATCCCCGTTCATCTTTAGCTCCACCTACAGGAGGTGGTGAGAAGCAGAATGAGAGGGCCCCGGAGCCTGTCTCAGGGGCAGCCTGGCACAGCAGAAAGAGGATGCAAGCTTGGCTCACGAAGACTGTCGCTTACTTACTGACTCAGCCTTGGGATTCCCATCTGACGGAAGTGGGGGACAAGAAGAGCTACTTTCCCAGGGATTGTGTGTTGCTGAGACACAGGACCACGCTGAAGGGATGCTCTTGTTCTTCCTCAAATCACATTAGGGTGACCCCTCCCCATGGAGGCAGAGTTCTCTTACCGGGTGCCATCTCCCATCATTCAGCCGAGGGCCAAAGCCTACTGTAAGCCGAGCCCAGAGATTGTGCAGCTGGATTTCAAGCTGGCCATCCCGCAGTCCCAGCATGAACCAGTCATCTTCAGTGTTGGTGTCCCCATAAAAAATCACTCCCTCTGGATCCCAGGTTCGAAACTCAAAGGAGGAAGAGGGTCTGGAAGGACACGGAAGGGGAGACTGTAGATGGGATGTGGGGGTTTCAGGGTTCTGGGAGAAAATATATAGAGAGTATAGAAAAGGGGAGAGGGCAGACGGGGTGGGAAGGGGAGGTCAGAGGACTGGGTTAAGAGGCCAAGTGGCTCCCTTACTTGCTGATTTTGGTGAGGTCAATGGTCAGAACAGTGACGGGCTCTTGTCCTGGGCCATTGCTGAGGTATTTAGCAGGAGAGTCCTGAGCACTCTGTCAGGAAAAGAAAAAAAAAAAAAAAGAAAAAAAGCCAACCAGAGGCATTTCAGAGACAGAAGTACAGTTACAGGGTCAGAGGAGCAGAGGAAGAGAAAGGCAGGGCTAAAACGCAAGTTCATTTAAACACACAGAGGCTGAGAATCCTATCTCGTTCTTCTTTGCACCTGGATAGGGTCAATGTGTCTCAGGGTCCGTCCCTGGTGGGTGGGAGGCAGCGTCAATAGTAGCAACAACAGAAGCAGTCGGCAACGCAAGGAGGCCACCTCTCCCTTCTCCATAGTTAGCAGCTGTCCACCCAGTGGCTCAGAATATCTGAGGAGAAGCAGTGGGGGTAGGTAGCCTCTCACATGGGTGGTGGAGGGTTAAAGGTTGCTCCGGGGGAAGAAGGGGGGCAAGAGATAGGGACACTGACCCTGACCATGCGGCCCCTCTGAAGGCAGATGAGATGAGGGACAGAGTCCTTCCACTACTATCCCCTGCAGCCAGGACATCTATGGAGAACATCTCTTCTCCTCCACTGTTATCTAGTGTAGCTCCTCCAAGCCTTCCTCCCACAAGGGGAGGCTATCTAGGTTACACTTGAGATCTGGAAACAATTCTCCCTGCGTCTGCAACGAGCATCCTCTGTCGAGGCTAATGTTGAGGTGTGGAATCCAGAAATCTTGCTGACTGACCTAGGGAGACACACTTCACTTTTGTGCTTCAGTGACCTTGTCTGTTAAATGAGGAACATAATCCTTCTTCTATGGGGCTGCTGGGAATGAGGATCGAGACAATGCAGGCAGAATGCCCGGGATCCGACATGAATGCCTCCCTTAGATTTCCCAGACCTATGAGGTTGCTCTCACAAGAAAGTATTGTCTTTCTGTGTTTAATGGATACTATGAAGAAATCTGCCTATAACCCAAGCACCCAAGGTTGAGACAGCAAAATCATGAGTTCAAGGCCAATCTGGACCACACAGAAAGACTATTCTAAATGGTGGGAGTGTAGATGGCTCAGTGTGGGTAAAAGCATCCCCAGCCAAGCCTGATGACCTGAGTTCATTCCACAGGATGCACACAACAGACGGAGGAAAACGACTCTGAGAATTGTTCCTGACCACCATATACACAGGTCTGCACACGTGTGCACAGGCATATTACACACATGCGCGCACACACACACACACACACACACACGTGCATGCATGCACTGGAACAAATGTTTTTTTTTTCTTAAAGGAAGGAGGAAATAATAAAAAAAGCAACAAATATTTCTAGTTGGGCATAGCTGTACATCGGTTTAATCCTATTGCTTGGGAGGCAGAGGCAGGTGGATCTCTGTGAGTCAGCCTGGTTCACACTGGGAGTTCCAGGCCAGCAATAATTAATTTTTAATTGTGTATATATGTCTATGGGATGAGGCCCCAGGCGCCAGAGGAGGTCAGAAGAGAGGTTGGATCCTCTGGAGCTGGAGTTACATCGTTTGTGAGCCTCTCCATCCGGGTGCTAAGAACCAAACTCACTTTTTTTTTTTTTTAAAGATTTATTTATTTATATGTAAGTACATGTAGCTGACTTCAGACACACCAGAAGAGGGCATCAGATCTCATGACAGATGGTTGTGAGCCACCATGTGGTTGCTGGGAATTGAACTCAGGACCTCTGGAAGAGCAGTCAGTGCTCTTAACCACTGAGCCATCTCTCCAGCCCCTCCAAACTCACTTTTACTCTGCTTGTCTGCTTGTCTCTCAGCATGTGTGAGGCAGAGGCAGAGGCAGATCGAGCTCTGTGTGTTAGAGGCCAGCCACTTCTTTTTTTTTTTTTTTGTTCTTTTTTTCGGAGCTGGGGACCGAACCCAGGGCCCTGCGCTTCCTAGGTAAGCGCTCTACCACTGAGCTAAATCCCCAGCCCGAGGCCAGCCACTTCTGTGCAGTCATTTCTAGACCAACCAAGACTACATAACCCTGTCTCAAAAAAAAAAAAAAAAAAAAAAAAAAAGGTGGGGGCTGGGGAGATGGGAGATGGCCCAATGGCAAAGGGCACAGGCTGCTCTTCCAGAGGTCTTGGGGTTCAATTCACAATTTGTGATCGCTTGTAACCAACTATATATAACTCTAGTTCCAAAGAACCCAGTACCCTTTTTTGGCCTCTGTAGGTACCAGGCATATAAGTGGTTCACCCATGCACATAAAATAAAATTAAAAAATGTTAAATTATATATTAAGGACTGGAGAGATGGCTCAGCAGTTAAGAGCACTGGCTGCTCTTCCAGAGGTCCTGAGTTTGATTCCCAGCAACCACATGGTGGCTCACAACCATCTGTCATGGAATCTAATACTGTCTTCTGGTGTGTCTGAAGACAGCTACAGTGTACTCACATACATAAAATAAATAAATAAATCTTTAAATTATATATTAAAAAGAAAGTTATGTTGGGCATAGTGGCACAGGCCTTTAATCCCAGCACTTAGGAGACAGAGGTAGGCGGATCTCTATGAGTTTGAAGTCAACCTGTACACAGTGAGTTTTAGGACAAACAGATACATAGTAAGAGTCTGCCTCTCCCGGTTGGGGGTTTAGCTCAGTGGTAGAGCACTTGCCTAGCAAGCACAAGGCCCTGGGTTCAGTCCCCAGCTCCTAAAAAAAAAAAAAAAAAAAAAAAAAAAAAAAGACTCTGCCTCTCCCCCCTCCAAAAAAAAAAGTTATAAAAAGAAACACCCAGGCTGGAGAGATGGCTTAGTGGTTAAGAGCACTGACTACTCTTCCAAAGGTCCTGAGTTCAAGTCCCAGCAACCACATGGTGGCTCACAAGCATCTGGAATGGGGATCTGATGCCCTCTTCTGGTGTGTCTGTAGACAAGAGACAGTGTACTCATTAAAAAAAAAAAGGGGGGGTGCTGGGGATTTAGCTCAGTGGTAGAGCGCTTACCTAGGAAGCGCAAGGCCCTGGGTTCGGTCCCCAGCTCCGAAAAAAAGAACCAAAAAAAAAAAAAAAAAAAAAGTGAAGAAAAAAAGAACCCAACACCCAATTCAGGTTGTCCAGTCTAGAAAATAAACACATAAAAAAAAAAAAGAGTCATGGGGCTGGAGAGATGGCTCAGTGGTTAAGAGCACTGATTGTTCTTCCAGAAGTTCCAGGTTCAATTCTCAGCACCCGCATGGCAGCTCTCACAACTGTCCACTCCCTGGGGCTCCAATACCCACACACAGGCAGACATGCAGGCCAAACGACAACAAACAAACAAATAAATGGCAGCTGGAGAGATGACTCAGAGCGATGACTGAGTGGTTAAGGGGACCTAAGTTTGATCCCTGGAACCCACACAGCAGCTCAAAACCATCCATAAGCGCGGTTCTGGGCATGGGCATCCCCTTCTAACTTCTGAGGGCTACTGAGACAAATGTGGTGCACATATATACGTGCAGGCAAAACACTCAATACCCATACACATAAAGACAAACAAACACAGATGTGTGTGTGTGGTGGGGGAGATGTAATCATAGCTACTGAGGCTCAGAGCCAGAGTTCAAGGCTCAGCTGAGGAAATGACTCAAGAGTTTCGTTGGTGGTGCTGGTGGGGGTTTTTTTTTGTTTTTTTTTTCCGGAGCTGGGGACCGAACCCAGGGCCTTGCGCTTGCTAGGCAAGCGCTTTACCACTGAGCTAAATCCTCAACCCCGGGTTTTTTTTTTTTTTTTTTTTTTTTTTAAATAGTGGTGCCACTTCCTCCAACTCTGTCCGGTTTCAGACTTTTTCAAAAATTATTTTTTTATTTATTTTATGTATATGAGTACACTGTAGCTAGATCCCATTACAGATGGTTGCGAGCCACCGTGTGGTTGCTGGGACTTGAACTCAGGACCTCTGGAAGAGCAGTCAGTGCTCTTAACCCCGTGGAGTCATCTCTCCAGCCCATGACTCAAGAGTTAAAGGGCTTGCTGTATAAATAGGAAGTCGTGAATTTGGATTGCCCGCCACCCACACTACACCTGGGCGAAGTGGCACACACCTGTATCCCTGGTGCTGGGGAAGATGGAGTGGTAGAGGTACAGAGGTCAGCCAGCCTAGCAGGCTCCAGGTTCAGTGAAAGGATCCTCTCCCAAAGAGAGAGCAACTGAAGAAGACACTCAACGTTGACTTCTTGCTCCCCAAGCATTCACACGTACCTGCATGTACCTGTGCACATACAGCATACTCACAAAAAAGAAAATAGAAGAATTCAAGGCTAAGTGGATGTGGTGGCTCAGACCTTACAGCCCAAACACTTTGGAGGTTGAGGTAAGGAGACTGCTTTGAGTTTAAGGTGAGCCTCAACTACATAATGAGTTTCAGGCCAGTATGGGTGTTAGAGTGAGACTCTGTCTCAAAAAAATAGGTGGGGCTGGAGAGATGGCTCAGTGGTTAAAAGCACTGACTGCTCTTCCAAAGGTCCTGAGTTCAAATCCCAGCAACCACATGGTGGCTCACAACCACCTGTAATGAAATCTGATGCCTTCTTCTGGTGTGTCTGAAGACAGTGATGGTGTACTCACATAAAATAAATTAATAAATAAAAAAAAATAGGTGGACGTGGTGGCACAAGATTGTAGTCCTAGTTGCTACTGGAGAACAAGGGGTATTGAGCCCAGAACACCAAAGGTCTGAGGCTAAGTCAGATAATGGTGACATACATAATCCCACCACTTGGGAGGTAGAGGCAGGAAAATCAGGAGTTCTAGGTCATCCTTGACTACAAAGCAATTTTGAGCCTAGCCTGGGCCCTATCAGAAATAAAGGAGAAAAAAAGAATAAGGGACCTACCGGGACTTGTTACAGGACCTAATGTGGAAACATTGTTCCTTTGAAGACAACATTATGAACCACAAAACAGCTATAGGAAGCAAGTGTGGGGCTTTTTCAGCATGTCCTGAGGTACTGGATTTAATGTCCAGAATCAAAGGAGGAGGGAGGGAGGGAGGGAGGGAGGGAGGGAGGGAGGGAGGGAGGGAAACCCGCCAGAAGCAGACAAGGCTTCCACTGCCAATGACAGACAGCTACTGGAAACGGCTGAGGGTCTCGGGTGCCCCAGAGGTTAGAAGGCTAAGAGTGAAAACTAAAGCAGCGTAGGAGAGGCTTTTAAGCCTGGGGTATGAACGACACAAGCTGGAAGAGGAGGCTTAAGTAGTTCGGGCGCCGAGCCGAGTCACGGGACCCGCGAGGCGAGGCGGGACAGGGGGTGGGGGTGGAAAATGGTCTTAACCAGTAAGCTGATTGGCTGGAGAGAGGTGCGGAGGGGCACAACATTTAAGGCCTTTTGTGGCAGAAGAGACCACCAGGCGGGCTAGTCCGTCGGGCTGAGACCGGTTGGTGCCATAATCCTGTCTGGGAGCTCCCAACATTTCTTCTGCCCCTTGCTCCCAACCCTTTGAGACCTGAGCTGTAGGTCCTTTCTGCGGTTCTACAGACATGGGAATTGTCTTTGATCTTTGATTTTTGACAGTGAGGCTTAGGATGGCTTCCACGCGAATCCGAGAGGCCAAGGAGAGCGATTGTGGAGACATTATGAGGATGATTCGGGTGAAGACTGCGGGGGGTGGGGGGGCGGGGGAGCAGTGCCAGGGGCGCCGGGAGCAGCTTGGCTGGAGTGGGGAGAGTGGGAAATGAGGGTGTACCTTTGGATCCTGTTCTTAGAGCACCAGGGCCTTCCTGCCTTAGTGTTGTCTTGGTACTCCCATTATAGGAACTGGCAGAGTTCGAGAAACTGTCCCATCAGGTGAAGATCAGTGAAGAAGGTAGGTGGGACTGTGCACCTGGGTCCTGACTGAGACCGGAGCGGAGATCCGGGTTGGGGCTGGGGGGTGGATAAGGCGGTGGAAGGATGGATTCCTAGGATGGTAACTACCGGACCCGGCTTTAATCCAGGTTCCCGTCCTTCCCCGCCCCCCTCTGCCTTTTTTGTCATACCTCCGATCTCTGTAGCCCTGAGAGCAGATGGCTTTGGAGAGAACCCTTTCTTTCACTGTTTGGTGGCAGAGATTATTCCAGCCCCTGGGGAGCCACAAGGTAAGGAAGCCTCCGGGCATCCTCGGTGTCTTTCCCCCCAGAATCTTACCCTTCTCTCTCATTTTCAGGGTCCCTTGTGGTGGGCTACGGGCTCTACTACTTCATCTACAGCACATGGACCGGACGAAACATTTATCTGGAAGACATCTATGTGATGCCGAAATATCGGGGTACTGGCTGGGGCTAAGGGTGGACAGGGTGCCCACAGACCTACCAAACAGTTCTCAGACCCATTCCCTTTCCCTAATCTCAGCCTATGGCTTCCTTTGATACTCTTTCTATTCAAATAATAATTCCTCCTGTCCCTTTTTCCACTATAGGTCAAGGGATTGGTACCAAAATAATCAAAAAGGTGGCTGAGGTGAGCAAAGGGGTGGGGCTTACAAACTAGTTACAACCCCAAACAAAAGACAGCCAGTCAGCCAAACAAACAAAAAAAACCTGAGGGTTTGAGGCTGAATGAGGGCATGAGAAAGATTCTTTTTTTTTTTTTTTTTTTTTTAAATTTATTTTATTTATATGAGTAGACTGTGGTTGTCAGACACACCAGAAGAGGGCATCAGATCCCATTACAGATGGTTGTGAGCCACCATGTGGTTGCTGGGAATTGAACTCAGGACCTCTGGAAGAACAGTCAGTGCTCTTAACCGCTGAGCCATCCCTCCAGCCCGAGAAAGATTCTTCTTCTTTTAGTTGTTTGTAGTTCAAGACACGGTTTCTCTGTGTAGTCCTGACTGTCCTGGAACTTGCTCTGTAGACAGGCTGGCCTCAAACTCAGAGGTCTGCCTGCCTCTGCAGGAATTAAAGGTGTGTGTCACCACCACTGCCCAGCCATTCTCTTTTGAGCCCTGGGCAGTAAGTGTATGTCTTCCTACAGGTCGCTCTGCGTAAGGGGTGCTCCCAGTTCCGCCTGGCAGTTCTGAACTGGAACAAGAAGGCCGTGAACTTGTACAAGTTTCTAGGGGCTCAAGATCTGACCGAATCGGAAGGCTGGCTCTCCTTTCGATTTGAAGGAGAGGCAATGAGGGAGTTGGCCGGATGCTGACTTATCCCCCCTCTCTCTCTTCTTTGGGGTTACCATCTGGAGTTCCTAAGATTCACAGGCACTGACCTGGACAGACACTCACTCAGAGCCTCCCAGGATGCAGATTTCTAAAGTATAGAAAGAGTGGAAGCAAGCGGGGGAAGCCTTGTTGGGGACCACAAATAAAATACCTACTTTACCCTGATGGGTAGAGGATATGCTGCTGCAGCCATTTTGAAACCCTTCTGTTTGAATATTGCTCTGATGAGGGCTGGGACAGCCAAAAAGGCAGGGGTAGTGGTGGGCCCCAAGGACTCTGGACACCCTAGTCTTGGCTCTAGCCTGTTAGAAAGAAGAAGAAGGGGCTGGAGAGATGGCTCAGCGGTTAAGAGCACCCAACTGCTCTTCCAGAGGTCCTGAGTTCAATTCCCAGCAACCACATGGTGGCTCACAACCATCTGTAAAGAGATCCGATGCCCTCTTCTGGTGTGTCTGAAGACAGCTACAGTGTACTTATATATAATAAATAATCTTTAAAAAAAAAAAAAGAAAGAAGAAGAAGAGAGCATAGGCAATGGCATGTCAGGCTTGGCAGTCATCTTCGGAACCCAAAGATATTTTAGGACTGACATGTTAAAGGTCACAGCCCCCAAGCTGCTGTCAGCATCTCAAGGGACACTGGGAAGGAGCAGTTGCCTCCCCTTAACTAATCAACCTCTAACAGGTAGGTGTGGTGGCACGGTACTGGGAAGCTGTCAGGAGTATGAAAATCTCAAGCTCAGGGGTGGGTTCGGGGCCCACCAGCAAAAGTGAGACCTGTTTCATTAAAAATAAATAAATTAATATTCTTATTACTAATTTGACATTAAACAAGAGCAAAACAAATCTTTAAGACACTGGAAACAATAAACAGGTTGTTTTCCTTCTTTTTTTTTTTTTTTTTTTGAGATTTATTTTATGTATGTGAGTACTGTGTTGCTGTCTTCAGACACACCAGAAGAGGGCATCTGATCCCTTTACAGATGGCTGTGAGCCACCATGTGGTTGCTGGGAATTGAACTTAGGACCTGCTCTTAACCACTGAGCCATCTCTCCAGCCGCCCTTCCTACACTCTTTTTAGACATGGTCTACACTACGTAGCTCTGGCTGGTCTGAAACTCACTGTGTAGACCATCAGACTGGCCTAGAACTCACAGATTTACTACTTCTGCCTTGAGAGTGTGGGATTAAAAGTGTGTGCCACCACCTCAGTCCTCTTTTGTCTTGTTTTGAGACAGTCTCTGGCCCAGACAGGCCTCTAACTCCGTGTAGCAGAGAATTGCAGCTCTCCCACCATGCCCACCTCACAGAGCTGTGAGGGGTGGAACTCGGGGCTGGCTAATGCCTGCTAGGAGGGCACGCGCCTTACCAACTGAGCTACATGCCCAGGGCCTGGCCCTTGTCCTTTTTTATTTTTTTAATTAAAAAATAATTTATTTCCCTTTATGTGCCTTGGTATTTTACCTGCATGTATGTCTGTGTGCAGGTGTCAGATCTTGGAGGTGTAGATGGGTGCCATGTGGTTGCTGGGAATTGCACCTTGATCCTCTGGAAGGGCAGACGGTGCTATTAACTGCTGAGCCATCACTCCAGCCTTCCTTTTTTAGATTTTTGGTTTTTTTTTTTTTTTTCATTTATTTGTGTGTGGAGACAAGGATGCCATGGCTCATTCTAGTAATGCATGGGCACGGCATGCTCATGGTACACAGATATACACATAAGCAAAACACCCATACACATAATAAAGACTATATTTAAAAATAACAATTCGGGGCTGGGGATTTAGCTCAGCGGTAGAGCGCTTGCCTAGCGGGTGCAAGGCCCTGGGTTCAGTCCCCAGCTCCAGAAAAAAAACAAACCAGTTCATCCAGGATGGAGCCTGGTGATGCAGGTCTGTAATCCCAGATAATCAGGAGGGTGAGGCAGAAGACTTGAGAATTCTTAGAGATTTGGGGGAAATGCTGTCTCAAAATAAAACTAAAAAGATTTTGAAAACCAGGTACGGTGGCACAGGCACTTAATCCCAGCACACGGGGGGCAGAGGCAGACAGATCCCTGAGTTTGAGACCAGCCTGGTCAACAACACTGCCAGTTCCAGGACAGCCAGGGCTACACAGGAAAACCTTGTCTTGGAGGGAAAAAGAGAAAAAGGAAAGAAGAAAAAAAAAGAGCAATGCACTGTGGGGCTGGAGAGATGGCTCAGAGGTTTAGAGGTCTTGACCTTTTCCAGAGGTCTTGAGTTCAATTCCCAGCACCCAGCTCACAAATGTCTATAGTGGGATTTGATGCCCTCTTCTGGTGTGCAGGCACAAATGCAGACAAAGAATGTAAAAATAAAATAAAATTAAATTAAAAACTGTGTACCTGGGGCTAGGAAGAGCACCTGCCTAGTCTTTGATAGGCCCTGGGTTTGGTTTCAATGTAGAGGGCAGGGGAAATGGCTCAGTGGCTAGAAACAGCTTATGTTCTTCTGGAGGGTCAGGTTCTGGTTCGCTGGACCACACTTCCTGCGGGTCCGACATCCATCTACTTGGGCCTCAGGCCCATACATGGTGCGTGTGCATATGTTCAGGCAAAACACCATTAAGTTAAGTGTATGACAAATCATTTAAACAACAGAAATCCTACCTTTTCGAGGCAGACATGGCGACTCACATCTGTGATTCCAGAACTTGGAAAGATGAGGTAGGAGGATGAGTCAGAGGGCTAGCCTGTGTTCCACAATACGTTCTAGGCAAGCCTGAACCACAGAAGCAACTCTGTCTTAATAAACAAAAACCAAGGGGCTAGAAAGTGATCTAGCACTTAAGAGCACTGGCTGCTCTTGTAGAGGACACAGATTCAAATCCCATCACCCACATGGAGCTCATAACTGTCTTTAACTCCAGTTCCAGGGGATCTGGCACCCTTGCATGGACATATACCAGCAGGTAAAATACATAAAAATAAGTATATTTTTTAAAAAGACCATTAAGTCATACCTTCCCAATTCTGGCATTCTGCAACAGATATACTCCTCTGGATTGAATACCCAATATTTAAAAAATCATCTAACTTTAAAAAATATTTATTTATTTAATGTATATGAGTGCTCCTTCTGCACGTACACCTGCTTGCCAGAAGAGGGCATGGGTTCTCATTACAGATGGTTGTGAGCCACCATGTGGTTGCTGGGAATTGAACTCAGGACCTCTGGAAGAGCAGACAGTGCTCTTAACCACTAAGCCATCTCTCCAGCCCTCTGATTATTTTTTTAAAATACAACTCAGCCAAGAGAACAAGATCCAAATTCAGTTTTTCCTATACCTATCACCTTCATTAACAGAACACTGTTATGACCTTAACAATTATAGAAGGGGCTAAGAAGATGGTTCCATCAGTAAAATCCTTGCCTGGAAATATGAGGACCTACATTTGAGTCTCTATCACTTGCATAAAAGACTGGTACTGTAGTGTGCATCTGATATCTCAGTGCTGGGGAGGTGGAGACAGGGACTCATGAAATGGGTGAGATACAGGTTCATTGTGAGAGCCTTTCTCAAAAAAATATGATAGTACCAAGGGTGGTCAGGCATGTCTTTGAGTCAAGCACTCCAGAAGTAGGGGCCAGTGGATCTCTGTGAGTTCCAGGATAGCTAGGGCTCTGTAGAGAGACCATGACTCGAAAACAAAAGACAACCAAAACAACCAAATGTATGAATAAGATGGTGAGGCTGTTGAGATGATTCTGTCTAAGGGCCTGAGTTGGCTCTTAATAGTCGTGCAATGGTACGTCTGCCCCCAACAAATAAGTATAATAAAACTTAAAAAGAAATGAAAGTTAATCGAGGAAGACTTCAGCCTTGGCCTTTAACCTCCACACCCATGCAAGCACATGAAGTACACACATCTGCGTGCACACAGAGACCAAGCACAGCTAGCACTAATCGTTGTTAGTGTTGAAAGTTGTTGAACTCAATTGTTTTTAACACCACCTGCCTGGAGAGGGCGCAGCTCCCACAGGTTATGGGCTCACTCTCCACAATTGCCTCTATCATTGAGTTCAGGTGCCAAAGTCAAGTCCCAGTCATTGTTTTAGCAATACTTCCGACCAACTGGTTATAAATCAGGTTACCACAGCCTGTCTTCAGATCCAGTGAATCTGCTAGAATGGCCCACAGAATTAGCAAACAAGTTTACAGTTTACTGTTGAGGATGTTACTGCAAAGGTTACATATGAAATGTTTGGGGTGAGGAGGAACAGCGTTAAGTTGGAGCATCCTGATGAGGTCCAGGTGGGCCACCATCCAGAAAACTGCCTATGTGCAGCTTTCTGGAAGTTCTCAAGCCTGTTTGGATATTTTTTTGTTTTAATTAACACATCAAATACATGTGTACTTGTACCACAATACATGTGCTACCTTGCTCATAATATACCTGTCCACAGCCTTCACCCATTTCTTTCCTATGCTGGTGCTCTTCTCCTCAGAGTCTCTCTCATTTCCATGTCCTGTATATCAGCATATGTGTATATATGCTGTTGAATCTAGCTTCAGTGAGAAAAACCTCAGTACTGTCATTACCTCCTTTCCCATTAAGGATCCGTCTTCTCTCACAGTCTGCTTCCATCATCGTGTGTGTGTGTGTGTGTGTGTGTGTGTGTGTGTGTGTGTGTGTGTGTGCGCGCGCGCGCACGCATTTTTTTTAAAGATTTTTATTTATTTTATGTATATGAGTACACTGTAGAGTGAGTACACTGTAGCTATCTCCAGACACACCAGAAGAAGGTTTTGGATCTGGATCCCATTACAGATGGTTGTGAGCCACCATGTGGTTGCTGGGAATTGAACTCGGGACCTCTGGAAGAGCAGTCGGAGCTCTTTTTTTTTTTTTTTTGGTTCTTTTTTTTCAGAGCTGGGGACTGAACCCAGGGCCTTGCGCTTCCTAGGCAAGCGCTCTACCACTGAGCTAAATCCCCAACCCCGCAGTCGGAGCTCTTAACCACTGAGCCATCTCTCCAACCCCTGTGTGTGTGCATTTAAATATAAATTCTGGATGTGAGAGAAAGTACGTAATATTTGCCTTTTCATGATTGAACCTAGGGTCTTACATCTGCCATGGCAAGTGTTCCACTGTTGAGCTAAACACATACACTGCGGCATTTAGTTTTGAGTTAGGGTCTCATGAAGTTAAACAGACTGGCCTCAGTTTCACTCTATAATCTAGATTCCACAGAGTTGTTCTCCCACATACAAACATCAGGCACACACTACACACACATACACAAAGTAACAGTAATAACAACAACAACAACAACAACAACAACAATAATAACAATAACAACAACAAATAATAATAACAATAACAATAACAATAATAACAATAATAATTGTAGGCCTTCTGCCCTCTAACAGCATATTACTTCTATTTATTTAGTATGTTTGGAGTCTGCTATGTCTCTCAGGCTGGCTTGGAACTTGCAATCCTATTTTATCTGCCTCTCAAACGTTAGAATTACAGAAGACATCTACTATGCTTCTTTTTCTTTTTTGTTTTTTCAAGGCAGGGTTTCTCTGTGTAGCCCTGGCTGTCCTGGAACTCATTCTGTAGACCAGACTGTCCTCAAACTCAGAGATCTGCCTGCCTCTGTCTCCCAAGTGCTGGGACCAAAGTCATGCACCGCCACAACTACCTGGTTTAATAGGGCATATTAAAAACATACATTTATTTTTGTATGTATGTAGAAAGAACCTTTCCATAGCATGCTTGTGGAGGTCAGAGGATACCTTCCAGGACTCAATTTTGCCCTTCCACAGGACATTGTAGATGTTTCCAGTCTCGTAAACAAATATCCCTTCTTGCTGAGCTAACTTGTCAGCTCCTAATAGGCTCCCCTCCCCACCCCAAAGGTTTATTTATTTAACGAGTGCTTTATCTGCATGTACACCTGCATGCCAGCAGAGGGCACCAGATCACAGTACAGATGGTTTTGAGCCACCATGTGGTTGCCAGGAAGTGAACCCAGGACAGGGCAGGCAGTGCTCTTAACCATTAAGCCATCTCTCCAGCCCTGACTTTTTAATTTTTACATACATGAGTGTTTTGTCTGCATGTAGGAATGTGCCTACCAGATGTGTGCCTGATACCCACAGAGACCAGAAGGAATGTCCAGTCTTCTAGAACTGGAATTATAAATGGCTAAATTTTACTGTTTTCCATTTATTTTCTGTGGGTGGCCATGTACACATGCTTATGTGTGGCAGTCAGAGGAAAATGTGTGGGAATTACTTTTTAACTTTCCACCGTGTGGGGCCTAGAGATTGAACTCAGGTTAATCAGGCTTGACTACTACCTACTGAGACATCTCCCAGGCTTTAAAAAAATATTTTTTGTTGTAATTTTTGAGCCATTGTCACTAAGTATCCATGGCTGTCCTGAAATCATAAGTAGACCAGGATGATCACAAACTCACAGAGATATGTCCTCCTCTGACTACTGCTAATAAAACATCTTTTTTTTTTTTTTTTTTCCGAGCTGGGGACCAAACCCAGGGCCTTGCGCAAGACCCTGGGTTTGGTCCCCAGCTCCGAAAAAAAGAAAAGAAAAAAAAAAGCATGCATCACCATGCCAGGCAAATTTAAAAATAATTTAAGCAGCATTATTAGCCAGGCCTGTGGTACTTGACTTTAATCCTAGCACGGGGGAGGCAGAGGCCCCTGAGTACATTGTAGCTGTCTTCAGATGCACCAGAAGAGGGCATCAGATCCCATTACAGATGGTTGTGAACCACCATGTGGTTGCTGGGAATTGAACTCAGGACCTCTGGAAGAGCAGTCAGCGCTCTAACCACTGAGCCATCACTCCAGCCCCTAGCTGACATCTCTCCACTTAACATTCCTTATTTTTACTTAAAAAGAAATTCTGTTATATGTGTGGGTGACCATGAATGATGTCATATGTGTGATGGTCAGGAGACAACTTGCAGGAGGTGGGGGATATCTCCTTCCATCTTGTGGGTCTAGGAATACAACTCCAGTTGTTAAGGTTGATAGTTGAGCCATCTTTCCAGGCCAGGATGTTTTAGTTACTCTGTGACAATTTTTCCTGTTTTGAATCTCCTCAGCATTTATGTATCAGGTTATGTGGCACTTTGTTTTTCACAGGGCATTGAGTTTACTAGAATATTAGAATCAACTTAGGGCAAGCATGGAAATGACATGCCTGTAATTTTTGCACTTGGGAGGCGAAGGTTGGAGGATCAGGAATTCAAGGTCATTCCCGCACTACACGGTCAGCCTAGGATACAGGAGACCCTGTCTCACAAAACTTAAAAAAAAAAAAATCTACTCAAGCCAAGAACCGTGACTCTTGATTCTCCTACGGATGCAGAGAGTCAACACATGCGCATGGACACCAAAGCCCAGCGCCTGCGCACTGGGCAGTTTTTTCCTTTCGGTCCCAACCCTCCCAGCCCCCCTTTGGAGTGTGCGCACCGAGAAAGACAAAGGTGGTGAAAGTGACCAAGCAGTCATTCCGGCGCATGCCCATCCCTAAATTGCCCAGGCTCCATGGGGGCTCACTTTGTGGAGGCGGAAGTCCAATCCGACGGAGCGAGCGCGGCCCCTCTCTTCCCTTGATTGGTTTGCTTCCAGTGTTGTGGGGCGGGGAAAGGAAGGGACAGGGACAGTGGAAGGTTGGAGCGGTACAGATAGAGCGCTCATCTCGTTCTGCGCAAGCGCAGAGACGCGACCAGGAGGGGGCGTGAGAGAGTGCAAGAGAATGTGGAAGCCCTGACGCGCTGGCGAGCGGGAGCTAGGTCGCTAGCCTAGACGCCTGCGCCTTGGCCCTCCGGCTCCGCGCGCGGCGGGCGGGTGCCCTGTGCGCCTGCGCAGTAGGCGGCGGCGGCAGGGGGAGGTGGAGGCCGTGGAGCGGCAGCGGCAGCAGCGGGTCCCGGGACTGAGGCAGCAGCGGGGGCGCCGGCGGGCGGAAGCTGAGGTGACGAAGGCGGCGGCGGCGGCGGCCGTTTCCCTCACGGTGGCGGAGACCAAGGCAGCGGCGGCGGCGGACGGGGAGCGGCCCGGCCCCGGCCCCCTGCTCGTCGGCTGTAGCAGGGCCGCCGTGGGGCCGGCCCGGCTCCCGCCCCCCGCGGCTCCCCCTCCGGCTCCTCCTCCTGGGAGACGCCGGGGGCCCGGCCCGGCCCGCACTCAGGGCTCTGTTTCAGCTGCTGCCGGGGCAGTCGGAGGTGGTGGCGGCGCCATGGGCGGCCTGGCCTCTGGGGGGGATGTGGAGCCGGGACTGCCCGTCGAGGTGCGGGGCTCCAACGGGGCCTTCTACAAGGTGAGACGGCGCGTCGACCCGGGACACACTCCTTAGCCCCCTCCCCCAGCCGAGGCAGGGAAGAGTGCAGCGGGATCGAGTTTCTGGAGCTTAGTCCTGACCCTTCGAACCTTCGACCCACGTTCCCACTCGAAACCCTCCCGGGGAGATCGTGGGAGTTAACCCTCGTGCTTTTATTTTTGAGCCCGCTATTACACCTGCTTTTATCCTCAGCTGAAGGCATGAACATCAGGTCATTACTATGCGTGGATGGGAACCCTGGAGAAACCCCTTTTCTTAGCTTCTAATCGACTTTTCTTGTTTTTTAGTGTAGGAGATACTTCAGCTTTTAATCACATCTCCCCTACAGCCAAGCACATGGAGGATTCCCTTTCTTTTCCTACATGACCCCCTTGTGAAGGTCCACTGTGCCATATTAGGTCTTCGGTCTTCAGGGAGGCTTCTTTGCCTACTGGCTCTAGAACCATTTGCTCAACTTTCATCTTACATTCCTGTTCCCAGTCTGACAAGAAATGGTCAGAACCCATTTGTTACTTTAGCATCTTTGGCCTCAGGTTTTATCAGCCAGCCAGCCAGCCATTTAGTGGATTTGTTGGACAAGTCTGTCACCTACCACACCTTTATACCAAAGCCAGCTCTCCAGGGATGGATTCGTGTTTTATCTCTTTGACTCTAGATGTATTTAGGTCATTCCTATATCTTCTTGGTAAGTTTAAGCCTCACCATCTCTAAAAGGCCATCTCCACATGCTTCTGTTCTTCTGATTTCTGCTTGTTGACAGTCTTTTTGGAAAGAAAAAAGTAGCTTTCAGAATTGCTTATTTCAGCTTTTTCTTTGTCCAAGATTTGATTCCTGTGAACTTTTTTGAGGGGTGTGGTTGGGACAAGATTCCCTGGCTGGACTTGAACTCTTCTGTACTCCTTCCTCAGCCTAGGGTTACAGTTCTGGGATTATAGATTGAGCCACCATGCCAGACCAGAACTTTTGTTTTTTCTTTCTATCCATTATCCACCCCATCTTCTGTATCTGAGTCCATTCTGGATCCCCTTCACCCCTAATTTAGATTCAGACTGATTCTTCTCACCCCTCAGGTATTTTCTTCATCTGATCTTGTGGGGTTCTGAACCTCTTCTGCATTTTTTTGGATGGAATTGTCCTGGAAATTTTGGTTCCTCTCTTACTCCTTTCATTCTGGAGAAGAAGAATTTTCATAGCATTAGATGGGAGATGAGATTCCTTTTTCCTTCATGTTTCTTCTGGTTGTCTGTCCCCCTACCCTAGTAGAACTTTCTACTTTCTCATGCCCTTGGAAATAACTTTGACTACTATGAAATTGTATCTTTTTGTAGCTGAAAAGGGACGGGTCTGCCCCGCCTCTGTAGGTGTTTCCTACCCCCACTTCAACTGACCCGTTAGTTACCCACTGTGAAGGCCATGGCAATTTCCCCTTTTCTGATCACGTTCTTCACCCAGTGCCTATGGGTACACATATCTCCTAGCTTTAATTTAGCCTCTCAATTAAGTCTTGGTACTTTTGTACTCCTGTGGATCCTCATTGAGGTCCACCTATCTATCCTTTGTATAGCTGAAGAAGGTTCCCTGTCACTTTCCTAACTCTTGGTACTTTTTTTCTTACTAGAAGAATGTCTTTGTAACATTTCTGTTTTCTGTAGCAAAAGTCTCTTAATTCCTTTTGGGCTCTGATGGGGCTCTGGGGCTCCTTTCCCCCACATTTGTATTACCTTTGTTAAAAGTGTCCTCAGGCTGGGTATGGTGGTGCCTACTCTAATCCTAGGACTTGGAAGACTGAAGTAGGATTGTTGAAGTTCAAAACTAGTGTGGAGAATGAAATCAGACTGAAAAAACAACCCAAACAAAACCAAAAAGTACTCTATAAGTTGTTAGTTCTATTTTTCTTGATATGTTAGCCTTCATCTGTATCTTTCTCACCCCAAAATGTTAAATTCCAAGAAAAGTGAGATATGTATATATATCTATATATATATCTATATCATATTTTTCTTTTCCTTTTTTTTTTTTTTTTTTTTTTTTCTTTGCTTTGATTTTTGGGGACAGGATTTCTCTTTGTAGCTTTGGCTGCCCTGAACTCAAACTCACTGAGATAGGTTTGCCTTTGTTGAGTGCTGGGATTAAAAGCAGCATCCACAACCACTCCTAGTTTGAAAAGTGATTCTTCAATTGAGTGTGAGATCAAGATAAGATATTTGCTTTTGGTTTAAGGAAGCATGGAAGCCATGTGCAGCTGGGACATGGGACAGATCAGTGCTCAGTTCAAATTAACTGTATGAAGTGGTTGCAAAGGGACATGTTTTCTGTTACACATATGGGTAGCAAACAGAAAGTCTCTTTTGACTTTTGTCATTTTATCCTATGGGCCTATGGGCCATAGCAGTGATAGATTTGAGTGAAGCAGAGACAGGATTCTTTGATAGTATAGAGTTAACAGTTGAATAAAAGCCAAATAACATAGATTTTGTGTTCTGGCCACTTCACTTTCTGCTCCATGACTGAGTAAAAGGCAATTCCCTAAAATTAGACTAATCCTTTTTAAACTCAGTGTACACTGTAGATACTTGCGTATTCCAAGTTGATTAATATTCATGACTCAGCAAACTTTGATGTGAGTAAGGGAGTATTAACTGTCTTTTAGATCTTTTTAAGTTTGGGGAGATCCCTTTCTCCTTTCAAAAAACTGTGTTTTACTTTGATTTTTTTCCTAGGGCCTATAGATACCAGATCTGAGGTCTAAGTTATTTTAGAACTATCCTCTCAAACTTTCCTTTTCTGTCAGGATGATATGTTTTGTTTTAAGGTGAGTTTCAGGTGGCTTGGGCTTTTAGCTGGGGATGACCTTGAACTCCTGGTTTTACTGGCTTCATTTCCCAAGTGCTGGGATTACAGGTACACACCACCAACCCCAACTTCATAGTGTGTTTTAATTCTTTTTTGTCTGTGTTTTTGGGAGGAAGTTTTATAATAGTTCAAGCTCGAGCTTATGATTCTCCTAGCTCTTCCTCCTACTGACTAGAATTTTATGGGTCTGTGCCATCTCACCTGGCATTACTTTCATTCTTTAAGTTGTCCTTTTTTCACATGAAATCCATATTCACTTTCTGCTGTAGTCAATCTTATTTTCTGTACCTTGTCTGGGTTTCTTTTTCTTCTGAGACAGAATTTCCTCTGTGTGACTTCTCTGGAAGTCACTCTAGGTTAGGCTGGCCTTGGAAGGTGTGGGCCACCACCACCCTATAAGACGGGTCTTGCTGTGTGTACCTGGAGCCTGTTTTGTTGACCATGCTAAGCATGAACTTGAGGTCTCTCATCGTAGCCTTCCACATGCTAGGCAAGTATCCTTCCACTGAAGTGCTCCAGGCAGCCCACTTCCAGTCTCTTCCTTCTTTTTTCCTTCCCCTTTCTCCCTTTTTCATCTTTTTTTTTAAGATTTATTCATTTATTATATATAAGTACACTGTAGCTGTTTTCAGATACACCAGAAGAGGGCGTCAGATCTCTTTACAGATGGTTGTGAGCCACCATGTGGTTGCTGGGAATTGAACTCAGGACCTCTGGAAGAGTAGTCGGGTGCTCTTAACCACTGAGCCATCTCTCCAGCCCTCCCTTTTTCATTTTTAAAAACATTTCTCCCCATATGGAAACAGGATTTTTATACTTTGATAGCTCAGGCTGGTCTGTATCTTAGCATATAGCCTAAGCTGACCTCCAATTCTCAGATCCTCCTGCCTCAGGCTCCCACTAAACAGCCAAAGTAGGTTGTATCTGGAGCAAAATTCAGGTTTAGATTTTCCCATTATAAGGAAAGAATAGGTTGGGGATTTAGCTCAGTGGTAGAGCGCTTGCCTAGGAAGCGCAAGGCCCTGGGTTCGGTCCCCAGCTCCAAAAAAAAAAAAAAAAAAAGAAAGAATAGTATAGCAAGTGGTGATTGGGTGATTGACCAGATCTATGAGGTGGGAGTTGTGTATTCTCCAGAACATTATTGGTACATTTTCTCCTAAGTTCTGCTACTATCCTAGTTATTGTGCTCAGGGTTGGTCCTTGAATACTGTTAGCCTTTTGAAGCATCTGGCTTTCTTACTGCTTTTGATGTTGTGGATTGAATCAGGGCTTTATACTTGCTGGACACACCACCACACTGAACTATATGTTCCACCCGAAACTACCGTGTTTGTCTGTCTGTCTGTCTGTCTATCTATCTACCTATCTATCTAGTGTATCTAGTCTTTTTCAGGATAGGGTTTCTCAGTAGCCCTGGCCATCCTAGAACTCACTCTGTAGACCAGACTGGCTTGGTTAGAGATCTGCTTGCCTCTACCTCTGAGTGTTGGGATTAAAGGTGTGGGACACCACCATGTGCCAAACCTACCTACCTTCCTTCCTTCTCTTTTCTTTCTTTCATTCTTTCTTCCTCTCTTTCCATCTATCCATCCATCCTGGGTAGCCTGAACTTGTGATATAGACTGGTCTCAAATTTAAAAAGATTCATCTGGGGGTTGGGGATTTGGCTCAGTGGTAGAGCGCTTGCCTAGCAACCGCAAGGCCCTGGGTTCGGTCCCCAGCTCCGAAAAAAAGAAAAAAAAAAAGAAAAAGAAAAAAAAAAAAAGAAAGAAAAAAGATTCATCTGCCCCTATTCTCAAATCCTGGGACTAAGAACTCTCTAAACTGTCTCCATTTTTATCAAAAAACAAAACAAAAAAATCCCAGAAAGTACAAACTGATGTTTAGTAATCAAAAGCAACTTTGGGACTGGGAATGTAATGCAGTTAATAAAGCATGCATAAAACATATCTAAATGGAAAATAGAAATCTTGGGCCAGGGTAAAGGTATCTGCTATCAAGCCCATAGACCTGAGTTTGATCCCAAGACCCACACGGTGGAAGAGAGCCTACTTTAATAGGCTGTCCTCTGACATCCACTCACGTGGGAAAAGCATGCATGTGTTCACACACACATACCCATATACAGTGTAACTTGAAACACAGAAGGGGGCTGAGGAGATGGTTCAGCATTGACTGCCCTTCCAGACCACCCAGGTTCAATTTCCACACCCACATGACGGCTCACAATTGTTCGTAACTCCAAAATCTGACATCCTCAAATACACACATGCAGGCAAAACACCACTGCACGAATGAGTGAAGGAACAAACAAATATTTTCTTAAAAACAAAACAAAACAAAACACTATCGATCCCCAGCTCCGAAAAAAAGAAAAAAGAGAAAAAGAAGAAGAAAAAAAACAAAAACACTAATACATTTTTTAGAAGACATAGGAGAAAACTTGTGGCTTTGGATTCCAACATCTTAGCCATGAAACCAGAGCATACTTTGTAAAATGATGATGATGAGGAAGAGGAAGAGGAGGAGGAGGAATTGGACTTTGTCAAAATTAGAAATCTGTGTGGAAAAATAGGGAGAGAAGACAGCTGAAACTGTAGGTTGAATATTCAGTTTAGGCCTTCTTAGGAAAGAGAAAGTTAACTATTCAATGATTCCTATTGTCATGATCTCAAGATTGAGGGCAGAACTATGACATCTTTTTTTTTCTGGAGCTGAGGACCGAACCCAGGGCCTTGCACTTGCTAGGCAAGGGCTCTACCACTGAGCTAAATCCCCAACTCCCTATGACATCTTTTAAATTGTAGCTTTCTTTTATAAACTGATTATTTTGAACTTCTCCAGTGTGTCCTAGTTAGTCTCCAAGGTCTCAGGCCTTTGGGTACTAAGTCTTCCAGGTCTCTAGGGATTAGACCCTTCTCCCTCTCGGCAGTCCTGATCTCTTCTAGGTGTTCTAGTGCAGTCCTTCACTGTTTTATGGGATATTCCTGGCCTTGCTGAGAGTTGCTAGTGACTTAATTGAACTCTGGCAAGTTGCTTAGCTTTCCTGGAGCAGACAGGGAGGTAATGGGCCCCAGTAGACGACCAGATTCTGGGCTGTTCTGGTGCAGGTTTTACTTTGAGCCTATTCCACGTTCTTTCTAGATTCTGTCCATATCATTTCCTTTCTCGTTATTTACATTCTTTTCCATAACAGTCTTTCTGGCTGTGTTTAGTCTGCTCATATCTCCAGCTAAAACTCTTTGTTGTTGTTGTTGTTGTTGTTTTTTTTTTTTTTTTTTTTCTTTTCTTTTTTTTCGGAGCTGGGGACCAAACCCAGGGCCTTGTGCTTGCTAGGTAAGCGCTCTACCACTGAGCTAAATCCCCAACCCCCTCTTTTTGTTGTTGTTGTTTTTCCTTTAAAACTCTCTTTAAAACTCTTTTAAAGGTTTCTGATATTTCTTTCCTGATGGCTAATGTAGTGATAAAAATGTATTTTCATTTATGTTTTTAAAATTTTTTCCTAGGGCTTTGTTAAGGATGTCCATGAAGACTCTGTCACTATCTTCTTTGAAAACAAGTAAGACCTTGGAATAGACAAGTTCACTGGGTCCTGAAAGGAGGGTGAAAAAGTAGACTGCTAAGTTATGAGGCCTGCAATTGGTAGCAGAGAGCTGAGGATTTGGACCACGATTCCAAGGCAGGAAGAAGGAAAAGAGAGAGAGCAAATAGCTTGATGGGAGTTTTGGTCACTTGATAGTTTGTAGCAAGGGATAAAAGACCACTGTGGAACAGGGTCTGCTGTTTTGGCTCTTTACTAGGAAGAATAAAAGTGGTCTAGGCAAGGGAGCAGCCCTCTTGTGAAGAAGTGGACAATCACATCAATCTGAATAGCTTTCATGTCACTGTCTTGTAGCTGGCAGAGTGAGAGACAGATTCCCTTTGGGGATGTCCGACTACCACCTCCAGCTGACTACAATAAGGAGATCACAGAAGGAGATGAAGTAGAGGTAAGGACTATGAGGGTCTCCTTTTCAGTGTTAGTTTGCTTTATTAGGAGTCTTAGTTTTATACTTACTCATTTTGTTCTTTCCTTTTCTGAACCACCATATCTAGTCATATAGTCAATGTAGTAAAATATACATCAGTGCCTTTCCATCTTGGCTATAACCTGAGGGCACCACCTAAAATGGGGTCTGCTTCATTTGCGATAAATCCACTTAAAATCTAGCTCCTACAGTTCATATATATGTGCTTGCATGCGTATGTACAAGAGAGAAAGAGAGACAGACAGACAGAAATTCCTGGGGATTAAAGCCCAGGTCTTGGGCATGTGAGGCAAGCATTGTACCACTGAAATGTATCCCCAATTCCGGTTTCAATACTTGGAAGCCTGGGGGAGGAGAATCACTTAAGCCCAAAAGTTTGTGATATTCTAGTAAATGTAGTGAGATCTCCGTATCTATCTACCTACCCCCCCCCCCCCCCAAGATTTATGCATGAGTACAGTGTCGATGTCTTCAGACACATCAGAAGACGGCATCAGATCCCATTCCAGATGGTTGTGAGCCACCGTGTGGTTGCTGGGAATTGAACTTGGGACCTCTGGAAGAGCAATTAATGCTCTTACCCACTGAGCCATCTCTCCAGCCCGAGATCTCCTCCATCTCTATCTTTTTTCCTTAGTGTGAATTATTTTCCTTTTTTTTTTTTTTTTTTTTTCGGAGCTGGGGACCGAACCCAGGGCCTTGTGCTTGCTAGGCAAGCGCTCTACCACTGAGCTAAATCCCCAGCCCCGTAGTGTGAATTATTTTGTGTGTATGTGTCTGTGTTTGAGGGCCATGAGTGTGCCACAGCTCATGATTGGTAATCATGACCACCATGAGGTCTGGGACTTGAACTTGGGTCATGGTGCTTGGAGAGCTCTTGCCCACTGAGCAAAAAAAAAAAAAGGAAAGAAACAAAACTCAGTGACCCCATACTCTCAGTATCTCCTTACTCATTTCCTTTTTGTGGGTTCAGGAATGCTTCTCAGGTATCTGGATGCTTTCTCCAATTCTTGACACTATCCAATTCTGGATAGTCTTCAATGCCATTCCCTTTTATTTTTAACTTTTTCAGGTCTATTCGAGAGCCAATGAACAGGAACCTTGTGGTTGGTGGCTGGCCCGGGTGCGGATGATGAAGGGAGATGTGAGTGACCGAAGCCTTTTGAGGGGGGAGTTCCTGAAACTCTTCTTTTGTTCATGAAAGGTAGCGGGTGGATACTCAGGTCATACACATTCTCTTTCCTTTCCACCAGTTCTATGTCATTGAGTATGCTGCCTGTGATGCTACCTACAATGAGATTGTCACTCTGGAGCGACTTCGGCCAGTCAATCCCAATCCCCTTGCAACCAAAGGCAGCTTCTTCAAGGTTACCATGGCTGTGCCTGAGGATCTTAGAGAGGCGTGAGTGTTGGCGAAGTTGGGAATTGGAGACTCTCTACAGTGCCAGCCACTGTCCTCATTTCCCCCAGGCCTCCCACTCTACTCTGCTTTGCTCATCCCCTGGCCCAATGAGGACAGTTTTGCATGATAGGCCCACAGTCCTTCCACTTTTCATCTTTCTTTGTCTCTCTGTTTGTCTGTCTTTTGTTTGTTTTGAGATGGCCTCACTACATGCTCTGGTTGGCCTAAAACTGTGTAAACCAGGCTGGCCTGGCAGTCACAGAGATCCACCTACCTGTGCCTCCCAAGTGCTCTGCACCACTGTGCCTTCCTGTCATTATTTTAAGAAATAATTTTCTTTTCTTTCTTTCTTTCATTTTTTTTTTTTTTTTTCCTGGAGCTGGGGACCAAACCCAGGGCCTTGCACTTGCTAGGCAAGCGCGCTACCTCTGAGTTAAATCTCCAACCCCAAGAAATAATTTTCTTAAGCCCTGTGTTTTTCAGCAGGGGTTCTGCCTCTCTTGTCTCCTTCCTGAGCTGCTTACTGCCCTGTCCTGAGCACTTTACTTTTTATCTGCAGCTGCTCCAATGAAAATGTCCATAAAGAGTTCAAGAAAGCACTGGGAGCCAACTGCATCTTCCTCAACATCACAGACAGTGAGCTCTTCATTCTGGTGAGTTCTCAGACGTGAGTTAACATAGACCTCGGCAACAGTCTTTCCTTTTTCCTATTTAAACTTTGAGGAAAGTTGATGTGTGGCTTTTGCTCCTGCTGGACTATGTTCACGCCTACTTTATTGCTTCTGACCCTTCTGGAACCGTAGCCTTGCCTTTCCTTAATTTACCTTATGTATGACTTTTTTCTTTTCTTTTCTTTTCTTTTCTTTTCTTTTCTTTTCTTTCCTTCAGAGCTGGGGACCGAACCCAGGGCCTTGCGCTTGCTAGGCAAGCGCTCTACCACTGAGCTAAATCCCCAACCCTTATGTATGACTTTTAATTTATTCCTTTTCCTTTTTTTTCTTATGCTAGAGATTAAACCATGATTTTCACACACCTATATGCTCTAGACAGGTGCCCTGTCATTTAGGTGTTGTTGCCCAGGCCTTGGATATATCGGGATATGTGTGTATATACATATTTGCATGTGTCTGGGTTGGAAACCCTAAAGTGTTGGTTTCACAATACACATTACAAGGCAGTGTATCTTCACCTACCCAGGGCTAGCCAGCTCTTGGGGATCCCTGTCCCCGCCTTCTCCATGCATCTCATAACCACTGCTAATTCCAGGTCCAGAGCACTGGACACCCTCTTCTGGTCTTTGCACTTAGGTGCACATAGCATATTCACACACAAAGAGATGTACATAAATAAATCTTTTTTTTTTCTTTTTGTCGTTGGGTTTTTGTTATTTTGTTTTTTGTTTTTGAGACAAGATCTTACTATGTAGTTTTGGTTGTCCTGGACCTCAAACTCAAAAGATCCACTTGCCTCTACATTCCAAGGGCTGAGATTGAAGGCATGCACAACTACCTGTCTGCCTGCTATAAATGTTTAAAAATGAAAACAACAAACTCATCTTTACTTGCTTCTTATTGTCAAATGACTTCTGTCTGTCAGTATTTAGCTATTCAGTTTCTATGTGACTAACAATGGTTTTCACGTAGCCTACCTCATTTCTTTTATGTTTCCTTTTTTTTTTCTTCTTCTTCTTCTTTTTTCCCTTTTCTTTTTTTTCGGAGCTGGGGACCGAACCCAAGGCCTTGTGCTTGCTAGGCAAGCGCTCTACCACTGAGCTAAATCCCCAACCCCTTATGTTTCCTTTGAGACAAGTTTACTCTTCTTGTTTACTCTTGGCTGGCCTGTTACTCACTAAAGCTGCCCTTGAGTTTGTGACACTTTTCCTGCTTTACCTTCCCTAGTTTTGAGGTAGGCATGACCACCTTTTTTTCCCCTTTTTTCTATTTTTCCTTTTAAGAATATATACATCATTTTCTGTAGGTCAGAAGAGGTCACCAGATGTCATAGGTTGAACTCAGGACCTCTGGAAGAGCAGTCAGTGCTCTTAACCACTGAGCCATCTCTTCAGCCCATGCTACCACCTTATTTTAAACTTCATTTCTTGCCAGGTGGTGATGGTGTACGCCTTTAATCCCAACACTCAGGAAGCAGGCAGAGGCAGGCGGATCTCTGTGAGTTCAAGGCCAGCCTGGTCTACAGAGAGTTCCAGGACAGCCACGGCTACACAGGGAAAACCCTGTCTTGAAAAACAAACAAAAATCCAACTTCATTTCTTGACACCTGCCCTTTTTCAGGGACTCTGACATTCTGATGCCAAGTCCCTAATGCTTCCCTGGTGTGTATTTTGCTTTTTTTTTTTTTTTTTTTTTTTTTTTTTTTTTTTTTTTATTTTTTTATTTTATGTGTGTTGCTGGTTTGCCTAGATGTGTGTCTGCGTGAGGGTGTCCGATCTCTTGGAATTGAAGTTACAGACAAGTGAACTGCCATGTAGGTGCTTAGAATTGCACCTAGCTCCTCTGCCAAAGCAGTCAGTTCTCTTAACCTCTAAGCCACTTGTCTTAGGGTTCCGTCTCTGAGCCATGTATTTTGCTTTTATACATCCTGTTCATCATTCCTCAGTCAACCACAGAAGCCCCTGTGAAGAGGGCATCTTTGCTGGGTGACATGCATTTCCGAAGCCTTCGTACCAAATTGCTGCTCATGTCCCGCAATGAAGAAGCTACTAAGCACCTAGAGGTAAGTTTTGGCTGCTGTTTCTCATAATAATAATAATAATAATAATAAAAATGTTCTTTCCTTTTTCTTTTCCTTTTGTTTTTGAAACACATACACAAAAGCTGCTAGGCCATTAATCCTATTTTATCTCATAATTTTCAGAGGACAGTATTCTATCATGGTTTTGGTATGGTTTTAAAAAGTTTGATTTTGTTTCTGTTGTAGGTTTTTGTTTTTGAGAGATTCTCTGTATAGCCCTGACTGTCCTAGAACTCAAAAGAAATCCACATGTCTCTGACCCTGGAGTGCTGAGATTAATGGCATGTACTACCACTGCCCAGCAATGTTGCTTTGTAACAGGGTCTCACTGGTCTCCTGGCCTAGAATTCTTAGTGTTTTACTGCTGAGAACAGACACCATGACCAAGACAACTCATACAAGGACAAAATTTAACTGGGGCTGGCTTCCAGGTTTAGAGGTTCAGTCCATTATCATCAAGGCTGGAACATGGCAGTGTCCAGGCAGACATGGTGCAGGGGGAGCTGAGAGTTCATCTTCATCTGAAGGCTGCTAGTGGAGGGAAGACTGGCTTTCAGGCAGCTAGGAAGAAGCCCACGACATACCCCACTCCAAGCAAGACTACACTTCTTTTTTTTTTTTTTTTTTTTGGTTCTTTTTTTCGGAGCTGGGGACCGAACCCAGGGCCTTGCGCTTCCTAGGTAAGCGCTCTACCACTGAGCTAAATCCCCAGCCCCAAGACTACACTTCTAAAAAATTTTTTTTTTTTCCCTAGAGCTGGGGACCAAACCCAGGGCCTTGTGCTTGCTAAGCAAGTGCTCTACCACGCTAAATCCCCAACCCCAAGGCTACACTCCTAATAGGGTGGCCACTCCCTGCCCGAGCATATACAAACTGTCACATTTCCACTCCCTGGCCCCATAGGCTTGTTCAAACACATGAGTCTTTGGGGGTCATACCTACACATAGCATAATAAAAGATACATTTAGGGGGTTGGGGATTTAGCTCAGTGGTAGAGCGCTTGCCTAGCAAGCGCAAGGCCCTGAGTTCAGTCCCCACCTCCGAAAAAAAAAATACATTTAGTCCAACTTCCAAAGTCCCCATAGTCTATAGCAGTCTCAACAGTGTTAAAAGTCCAAAGTTCAAGGTCTCTTCTGAGATTTATCCACTCACTTAACCTTAATCCCCAAAGAAAGACTGGAAATGAGCCAGGCAAACTCCAAACCCTGCATCTCCATGTCTGATGTCAATGTGGTCTTCAGATCTCCAACTCCTTTTCATCTTTGTTGACTGCAACAAACTTCTTTCTCCTGGGCTGGTTCCACTCCCTGTTAGCAGCTTTCCTCAGCAGATAGCCCATGGCTCTGGCTCTCTAACGCCCCATCCATTACCAAGTACAGCTTTGAGGTACAACCTTGGCTATCTCTAGAATATAGCTTCTTTGTGCTCTCAGAAAACACTCCCCAGAAGATTTCACCTCAGTGATGCTGGTCTCCTTCCTATCTATCTATCTATCTATCTATCTATCTATCTATCTATCTATCTCTATCTATCCATTCATTCACTCACTCACTCACTCATTCATTCAAAGTACACTGTAGCTAGGTAGCTTGCTTGCTTCTTTCTTTCTCTTTCTTTCAAGTACACTGTAGCTGTCTTCAGACACGCCAGAAGAGGGCATCAGATCCCATTACAGATGGTTGTGAGCCACCATGTGGCTGCTGGGAATTGAACTCAGGACCTCTGGAAGAATAGCTAATGCTCTTTTTTTTTTTTTTTTTTTTTTGGAGCTGGGGACCGAACCCAGGGCCTTGCGCTTCCAAGGTAAGCGCTCTACCACTGAGCTAAATCCCCAGCCCACTAATGCTCTTAACCATTGAGCCATCTCTCCGGCCTAGTGCTGGTCTCTTCTTAGTCACCTCTAATTTCTTAGTTCTAGCTAACCAGCATCAATTTCCCAGTAGTTTCCTCTTGACTACAAAGCCAGATACATATGACTGAAGTTGCCAAAGTTCTGCTGCTTGCTGGGGCTGAAACATGGCCCCCTTGTTCTGTTACATCATCACCATCACCAGCTTTTGGTTTTCTAACTTCTTTTTTTTTTAAGATTTATTTATTATATATATAAGTACACTGTAGCTGTCTTCAGACACACCAGTAGAGGGCATCTGATCCCATTACAGATGGTTGTGAGCCACCATGTGGTTGCAGGGATTTGAATTCAGGACCTCTGGAAGAGTAGTCAGTGCTCTTAACCACTGAGCCATCTCTCCAGCCCAGGAACTTGCTCTGTAGATTGATCTTGAACTCAGATCTCCTGGGATTAAAGGCGTGTACCACCATGCCTGAACCTAAACTTAGCTGGGGTGGGATCTTGTCCCAAGGTCACCCACTCCCTTAATTCAGTTTAATATCTGAGAACGCAGGATTCAGCTTCATTTCACTTTCTGGTGCCTCTTTAATACTTGAACCATTTATATTTTTCCTTTCTCAGCTTGCTATGGCTTGTTTAAAATGCTCTTCATGAAACTTAGCCAGAGAAGTCTATGATGGGAGTTTCTGAGATTGTCAACGAAATTAATCTGATTCTCTTCACCTAAGCCTCATTAAGGCCTTTCAAAGGCAATAAGTAGCCACATTCTTTGCTAAAGTACCATAAAACAAGTCTCTAGGGCATATATGAAAATTCTCCACTGAAACCTCTTAGTTTCAGCCCAATTCAAATCACTCTCAGTAATAAAGTCTTCCATATTCCTACTAGGATAGCCCATTAAACCCTATATAAAGCATTGTACTGCTTTCCAAATCCAAAGTCCCCAAATCCACGTTCTTCCAAACAAAAGCATGGTCAGGCCTATCATAGCAATAGCCCAGTCCTTGGTACCATCTTATGTCTTTTTTTTTTTTCTTTTCTTTTTTTTTCTTTTTTCTTTTTTTAAGATTTTTATTTATTTTATGTACGTGAGTACACTGTAGAGTGATTACACTGTAGCTGTCTTCAGACACACCAGAAGAAGGTTTCGGATACCATTACAGATGGTTGTGAGCCACCATGTGGTTGCTGGGAATTGAACTCAGGACCTCTGGAAGAGCAGTCGGAACTCAACCACTGAGCCATCTCTCCAGGCCCCTCCTCCCCAACTTATGTCTTTTTTTTTTTTTTCCCGGAGCTGGGGATCGACCAACTTATGTCTTAATTAGGGTTTTACTGCTGTGGACAGACACCATGACCAAGACAACTCTTATAAGGACAACATTTAATTGGGGCTGGCTTACAGGTTTAGACTCAGTCCATTATCATTAAGGCCAGAGCATGGTGCAGGAGGAGCTGAGAGTTCTACATGTTCATCTGAAGGCTGCTAGCAGAATACTGACTTCAGGCAGCTAGGATGAGGGTATTAAAGCCTATGCCCACAGTGACACACCTACTCCAACAAGGCTACACTTCCTAATAGTGCCACTCCCTGGCCCAAGCATATATAAACCATTGAGGGTAGCCTCAAACTCAAAGGAGTTGCCTGGCTCTGCTTCTCAAATGCAGGCATGGACCGTCTTGCCTGGCTGCCTTTTACTTTTTTTTTTTTTAAAGATTTATTCATTTATTATATATAAGTACACTGTAGCTGTCTTCAGATACACCAGAAGAGGGCATCGGATCTCTTTACAGATGGTTGTGAGCCACCATGTGGTTGCTGGGAATCGAACTCAGGACCTCTGGAAGAGTAGTCGGGTGCTCTTAACCGCTGAGCCATCTCTCCAGCCCCTTTTACTTTTTTTTTATTTCTTCCTCGTTTCACTTTTCTGAGTGTGCCTTGGCTGTCCTGAAACACCAGTCCAACTGTCTCTGCCTCCAGAATGCTGGAGTCAAAGGCATGTGCCACACCACTGGCTGGTTTTGTTTTAAGATAGACTTGCTTCAGACGTCAAACGTTTTGTTTAAGATCTAAGAATCTTAGTCTTTTTTTTTTTTTTTTTTCTTTCGGAGCTGGGGACCGAACCCAGGGCCTTGTGGTTGCTAGGCAAGTGCTCTACTACTGAGCTAAATCCCCAACCCCGTCAAACTTTTTTTATGTAGCCAAAAGTGACATTTAATTTTTGATCCTTTTGCCTCCCTCCATCATCCTGGTGTTGGAATTGCAGGTGTGGCTACTACATCTGCTTTTTTGTATTGCTGAAGATCTTACCCAGATCTTCCTGCATGCTGAGCAAACATTCTTTTTTTTTTTTTTTTTTTTTTTTTCGGAGCTGAGGACCGAACCCAGGGCCTTGAGCTTGCTAAGCAAGTGCTCTACCACTGAGCTAAATCCCCAACCCCCTGAGCAAACATTCTATCTGCTGAACTACATTCGTAGCCCACAAGTTGTTTTCCCCCCACTCCGGGCCCAGGATGGAGCAGAGGCTGTTGCTTGCTAGGCAAGTGTCCCTCTATTGAGCCTGGAGCATGTAGTTCTTGAACACGATGTACATTCATGCAGGAAAACATGCATGTACATAACCACTTTGATGTCACCTCTGTCTAACCCTCTTGCTAGTCTTTTTTTTTTTTTTAAGCAGAATAAACTGAAAAGAGAACTCCTGAGAGTGGGAAGGGCTCAGAAGAGGAATCATTTTTACTAATTGGAGAGTTAGTAGGCCAGCTGTAAGGACTTGTCAGATGGTAGACCATAGGCACAGTGTGTGTCTTGTTAAGGATGTTCAACTGCCCTCATTACAGTCCTCACTGCCCACAAGCCCTAGCATTTAAAGGTACCTGAAGTTTCCAGGGAGGTCTTAGTGGCTAAGCAGACTACTGGTGGTTCTGGTTTTCTTCCATAATATTTTTCCCCTCAACACATTTAAACTATACAAAAGATTAGGTACCTGGGACATGTGTTCTGAGATTTCACCACCAGGATCTCAACAGTGCCTTTTTGTTTCAGACAAGTAAGCAATTGGCAGCAGCATTCCAAGAGGAGTTTACAGTTCGAGAGGACCTGATGGGTCTGGCAATTGGGACTCACGGTGCCAACATCCAGCAGGCTCGAAAAGTGCCAGGAGTGACTGCCATTGAGTTGGGTGAAGAGACCTGCACTTTCCGAATCTATGGGGAGGTCAGCAAAAGATTGGACTATTGGGGTCCTTTGGGGAGCAGAGGGGATCGAGGCTAAGGTGGAAAGCAAATCTGACGTTATGGTGACCTTCCTGCCTGACTTTGGTGACAGCAGGGGAGATCCAGATTCTGTTTCTAGTTTACTCTTTCTATAGACGCCAGAGGCATGCAGACAGGCTCGAAGCTACCTTGAATTTTCTGAGGACTCTGTACAAGTGCCCAGGAACCTGGTTGGTGAGTTTGAGAGTGTGTATAAAAGGAATAAAGTTAGTGCCCAGATGGCAGAGTTTTGAAAACAGTTTTGGCCATGTAACTAGGATTGATGTCACTTTGGATGTAAAGACAGAATAAATAGTCTGACATGCCAATGAGAAAGGGGATAATAGTAGGGTTTGTAGCATTTCTGTCCTGTGGAAAGTCTGAGATTCCTAGAATCAGGAGAATGAATTATGTGCATATGTAGAGAAATTAGGAAGCCTAATTCCTTCTTTCTCCATTTAGGCAAAGTGATTGGAAAGAACGGGAAAGTGATTCAGGAGATCGTGGATAAGTCTGGTGTGGTGCGGGTTCGTGTGGAAGGTGATAACGACAAGAAGAACCCCAGGGAGGAGGTACTGTTTGGTGGGGGCTGGGAACTGGCGGAGCATGGGACACAGGACCTTTTGTTTGCCCAGTATACTGTGATCCTGTCCTTCTGAGGGGTGGGCTTAGCATTTCAGTCATTTTCTTTTGGATTCTCTTCTTTTTTTGAACAGGGCTCATTCGGTAGCCCTGGCTTGCCTGGAACTTACTCTGTGAACTAGGCTAGCCTTAAACTCAGTTCATGGAGAACTGCCCATCTCTGCCTCTCCAGTGTTGGGACTAAAAATGTGTGTCACCATGCCTGGCTTTATTTAGTGGGATGGGGAGGGTGGCATTTTTGAGGCAGTCTAATGTGGCTTAGGTTGGGCTTGAACTTTACTCACTGAGTAGTAGCTGAGGGTGGCTTTATGTTGTGCTGTTACTACTTGTTTCCCAAGTGCTAAGATTATGTGTGCCGTCGCCTGACTTAATCTTCCTGTTGGTCTTTTCTCCAGGGAATGGTTCCCTTCATATTTGTTGGCACCCGAGAGAATATCAGCAATGCCCAGGCACTGCTAGAGTATCACCTCTCCTACCTGCAGGTACCCGGACCAGAAACCTGGGAGAAGGACAAACTGGGGTGGCAGGGAAGTCATGGACTTCTAGTCCATAATCTTTGGAACTGTCCTGCCTGGTTTGTCTGTTTTTAGAACAGACCATTGGTAGATATTTTGGCTCTGGGACTGTATCCCAAATGTTCTTTTTAAGCTTATGTCTTCCTAAGCCTAAGTCTCGAAAGCTTAGCAGCACAGGACCGGGGTTGGGGATTTAGCTCAGAGGTAGAGTGCTTGCCTAACAAGCGCAAGGCCCTGAGTTCGGTCCCCAGCTCCGAAAAAAAAAAAAAAAAAAAAAAAAAAAAAAAAAAAGGCAGCACAGGACCATCTGATGGGGTAGAGACAGATGGAGGAAGGAGACTGTCTACTCTTAATTCTCCTATGCTGTCTTCCATCTTTCCAACCAGGAGGTTGAACAGCTTCGCTTGGAGAGACTGCAAATTGATGAACAGCTTCGGCAGATTGGGCTAGGCTTTCGCCCTCCTGGGAGTGGACGGGGTGGCAGTGGTGGTGGCAGTGACAAGGCGGGCTATACCACAGACGAGAGCTCCTCCTCTTCCCTGCACACGACCAGAACCTATGGGGGCAGCTATGGGGGCCGGGGCCGGGGCCGGAGGACTGGTGGTCCTGCCTATGGTGAGACAGCTGTGCGGGCAGTGAAGGAGGTGGGTGGGAACTTGAGGACAGCAGTGAAATGACTGACGGGGGTCCTTGTGAGTGATAGGAAGAATTCTAGTTTGGATGTGGTGGTTCAACTCCTATTACCAGCACCACACCAGTGCCTCTGAATAAGTCCTCCTGTGTTCTTCAGGCCCCAGCTCAGACCCCTCCACAGCTTCTGAGACAGAGTCAGAAAAGAGAGAGGAATCTAATCGAGCAGGACCTGGTGACAGAGATCCCCCAAGCCGTGGAGAAGAAAGCAGGAGGCGGCCAATTGGGGGCCGGGGAAGGGGACCCCCACCTGTTCCCCGGCCTACCTCAAGATACAACTCATCATCTATTAGCTCAGGTATCAGAGAGCTGGGGTCATGTATGTGGGCCCAAAGGAGGAAATTGTGGCCACCAGACTCCCCAGCGTCTTCCTTTTTTTCACCAGTGCTAAAGGATCCAGACAGCAACCCTTACAGCCTATTGGACACATCTGAACCAGAGCCTCCAGTTGATTCAGAACCTGGTGAACCTCCTCCAGCAAGTGCCCGTCGTCGCCGTTCCCGCCGCCGTCGTACTGATGAAGACAGGACTGTCATGGACGGAGGCCTGGAGTCTGACGGTCCTAACGTGACAGAGAATGGCCTGGGTGAGCAGCGAGCCTGGGGGTTCTTGGAGGCATGAGAACGAAGGAGGAATGAGAGGGTAGGTGCATGTTTGATTTTTCTTTACTCCACAGAAGATGAATCAAGACCCCAGAGACGTAATCGCAGCCGCCGCCGCCGTAATCGTGGTAACCGGACTGATGGGTCCATCAGCGGAGACCGCCAACCAGGTCAGCTGACATACAGAGTTGGAGCCTCTGGAGCTAAGATGAGATGCCTCATTCGCTGGGAAAACCAGGGTTGGATTCCGTGGGAACCATGGGGACCCCCGAGTTCTGAAGGTCTTGATCCTGTCTTTCCTAGTGACTGTGGCTGACTACATCTCACGGGCAGAGTCTCAGAGCCGCCAGCGGCCACCTCTGGAGCGCACAAAACCCTCAGAGGATTCTCTTTCAGGACAGAAGGTAGACAATCAAGATACGGCTCACCCCACTTTTTAAGTTTGGGAAAGGGACACAGAAAACTTTGCAAAGAAATATTTGAGTTGTGAATTGGCTGTTTCTAGTGGAGTTTGGGTTAAGCTGAGGGTAGAGCAGAGCCGGCACAAACAGAAAACAAAGCTAATGGGAGATTAGGGAACTGGTCTCCAGCCGTGTCTGCAGTGGGATGGAATGCCTACACCTGGTATACTCATGAAGTGCTTTCTTTTTGTTTTCCTCCTTGCTTCCTCTGTAGGGTGACTCTGTCAGCAGGCTTCCCAAGGGCCCCTCAGAGAATGGGGAGCTCTCTGCCCCATTGGAGTTGGGTAGTTTGGTGAATGGGGTTTCATAAAACCTCCAGTCCACATCCCTCCTTTCTCCATCTCGCTTGCTGCCCACCACCATGGCCCTCATGGGTCCAACTGACCTGCGCTGGAGCTGCTCTTATCTACGGGGGAGGGGGGTGGCACAGCAGCTTGGGTCCCCCCCCAACCTCCAGGAGCTAGTGGAGGGGTGTGTAACAGGGTCATACCCCCTCCCTCTTGTCCACCCTACCCCCAGGGTGAGGGGAGCCTCCCCTTCCCTATCAGACTGGATGTGCCTTTATCCTCTAATGCCCCAACCTCTGAACACCCCCATTCTCCGCCTGTTGGTGGGGGTGCTCCTTGACCCACCCAGATTTGACAGTTCAGGGGGGCTCCCCTGCTATCCCTCCTCCCATCCTGTACCCCCTATTTCTGGGGCCTCATCACTGTGGAAGACGGGGATAGTGAGGGTATTTGTGGGTGGGAGGCATGGGGAAGGTTTTGGAATAGAACCAGGGGTGTGTATGAAGGGGGTTGACAAGGTCTCCCAGGGAGTTGGGAAATAACCTTGTCTGGTGGATGAGAAGGCGTATTTATTTTTCACTGTACAGTATTTAAAAAGAGAATAAAAAAAATCCAAATGGCTTTGTGTTTCCCATGTTGCCTTTGTCTCCAGTCTGGGCTGTTTGAATGTCTAGGACTGACCTGCAATGGTCCCTGGCTGTTCTATATCCTTTATTATTAGCTCCTCATTCTGTGTCAGGAAGATGAATATTCTGGGAATTGCTGCATCCTTAATTCTCCATGGCCAGAGGACTGACTGTGCTTCAGACCTTGCTGTTTCTTGCTTGGTAGAGTTGGGCCACTCCTGAGCCCTAAGTCACGGGAGGATTGGCCAGGCTCCTTGAATCAGGAGCTGTTCTTGCTAGGCGCTGAGAGTCTGAGCAGGCTATTTAATCCGATTATCTGGGGCCTGGGGCACAGGCTGGGCCTTGAGCAGAGGGGAAAATAGGGTTTCCTCACCATGGCCTCTAGAGCCCAGGAGGGTCAGATTGTATTTCTGGCCTGGTGTTGCTCTAGCTCCAGAATCCACATCACTGACCTCAGCAAAACTTTGGGGTTCTCAAGGGTAAAGAGGTAGTGACTATCCAAACTGGGGAACTCTATAGAGCTAGGTACAGTACACAGGGCTGAAGGGGAACCTTATGAGGTGCTGAATGCTTCCTCTAAGAAGCTAGGACCTTAAAATGGAGGAAAGTTGGATTTTTTTTTTTTTATAAAGATTTATTTTGGGGTTGGGGATTTAGCTCAGTGGTAGCGCGCTTGCCTAGCGAGCGCAAGGCCCTGGGTTCGGTCCCCAGCTCTGGGGGAAAAAAAAAAAATATTTATTTATGTGAGTACACTGTAGCTGTCTTCAGACACACCAGAAGAGGGCATCAGAGCTCATCACAGATGGTTGTGAGCCACCATGTGGTTGCTGGGATTTGAACTCAGGACCTCTGGAAGAGCAGTTAGTGCCCTTAACCGCTGCTGAGCCATCTCTCCAGCCCCGAAAGTTGGATTCTTTTTTTTTTTTTTTTCTCCTTTTTTTTTTCGGAGCTGGGGACCGAACCCAGGGCCTTGCGTTTACTAGGCAAGCATTCTACCGCTGAGCTAAATCCCCAACCCCCGAAAGTTGGATTCTTAAGTATGTATTTGCTGGGCAGTGGTGGGCATACGCCTTTAATCCCAGCACTCTGGAGTCCAAGATCTCTTGAGTACTAGGTCAGCCTGGTCTACAGTGAGTTCAAGGACAGACAGGGCGTTACATTGAAAAACCCTATCTTAAATTTAAACGCAAAAAAAAAAAAAAAAAAAAAAAATCAGCCACTCGAGGCAGATGGATCTTGATTAAGGCCAGCCTAGTGTACATGAGTTCCAGGCCAATCAAGGCTATATGCTGCATGATGTACTCCCTGTCTCAAATAATTAACACTTTAAAAAAAAAATCAAGGGGGTAAAGAAAAATGGCTTAGAACGTTGCTCCCTGAGCTGTCACGAGATAGCCACTACCTCTTCACCTTGACCAGGGAAGGAGAGAATAGAATTCTGAAAGTTGTCCTCTGACCTCTATGTAACACTTGTGCCCCACCTCACACATAACCTTTAAAAAAAAAAATGAAGATTTTTAAAAATTGTATCTCCGGTCCAAAGGCATGGGTTAGGGTTAAAGATGAAACTTGCCATAATTGAGTGGCAAAGGGGAACCTCAGGACTGGAAATTACTTGAATGTTTTCATCGGCCCAGGCACCTGCTGGAATGACTTAAGAAAACAAAAATGGCCTATCTTTTGAGTTTCTTTTCCCTGGGGCAGGTCTGGGGTTTAAGGAGCAACATGCACTGGAAAAGGTATTGAGTAGTGAGATCTTCCTAATTTCTCCCAGTTTGGTTGACCCTGAGGGCCTTTGGTGCCCATCTTGGGAAAGAAGTTGCTTTAAATTGCTGGTGCTTGAGAATTGAAACAATTGTAGCCACTGGGGCTATTAGGTCTTGGGTGGAGTGTCTGTGGTTGTGGTGCCCCAGGGGAGGTGCAGGGACTGGGAAGAAGAGGAGACTTGGGTTTGCGGAAAGAAGGGGGGTGGAGAGAACGACAGCGGGCGCACAGCCACTGGGAGAGATGGGGGTGGAGTCAGGCTTTAAACGCTTTTTTAGAGGCTGAGTACAGGTGGGAAAGGTCTGCAGCACCTGGTGAGCTCCTGGCAGCTGTGGGGACTTTGTGGAGACCAAGAGCTGCGGAGCAAGGATTGCAGTCTCCACAGACGATCCCTGTCTCACTGAAGCAGAGGGTAGAAAAGCGCGACTGGTAGACTTGAGAGAACACTACCTCTTCGGTAAGGGGTGCCAGACAAGGAGGATTCATCTTCCCGGTGACAATCGATCGCTGGGAGCAAAGTTCAGATTCAAGCGCTCTGGAAGATACTTAAGTACCCAACTCTTCAGAGTCCAGTCTTCACTCTGGGAGAAGGGCATTCAAGACACCCTCTCAAAGAGGCTTTACCTTCAACCCATGGCGCTGCCCGGCTCCTCACAAGCAGAGACTTGGAACCTGGATTCTCTGGTTTCTACGGCCTCTTTGCCCTTAGGACCTCAGGAGCAGGAGGTTGGCGGAGGCCCTGGAGCGTCTGGGGGGCTTCCGCTAGAGAAAGTGAAGCGGCCCATGAACGCCTTCATGGTGTGGAGCTCTGCTCAGCGCCGCCAGATGGCGCAGCAGAACCCCAAGATGCACAATTCTGAGATCTCGAAGCGCTTGGGCGCTCAGTGGAAGCTGCTGGACGATGAAGAGAAGAGACCCTTCGTGGAGGAGGCTAAGCGTCTTCGTGCCCGCCACCTCCATGACTACCCCGACTACAAGTACCGACCCCGGCGAAAAAGCAAAAACCCGGGCACCGGGTCGGTCCATTTCAGCCAGGGAGGAGGTGGCCCGGTATGTGGAGGCCCACACTGGGGGCCGGGGTACACAACTACCCAAGGGAGTAGGGGCTTTGGGTACCAGCCCCCCAACTATTCGACAGCCTACATGCCTGGCAGTTACACGTAAGTGCCTGATTATGTCCGTCTATCTGTTCCCTTCCCCTCCATCCCCCTCACAACCCCCTTCCGCTGGGTGGGAGCTGAGGCCAGAGTGCCAAGTTGAACCCAAATTCACCCAAGTAGAAGCCACACGAGGCTGAGGTTGGTTAGAAGGGCCAAGAGAGTTGAGGATAAAGGCCGTTCTACCTTCGGGATGTTGGTGTTGGTTTCCTCCTTGCTGCTGGCCCTTGTGTGACCCAGCTTCCTCTCCCAGCCCCAAGGGCAAGGAGAGGCCTAGCCCATCCTGTTGCTCCTTCCTGGCCTGCTGCCCCAAGAGGTAAACAGCCGTGCAGCACGCAAGCTGGCTGCTGAGCGTGCCCCAACAGAACTACCTTGCTCTTTAAGCCGTCCTAGGGTCTCATTCCATGCCTGCCGTACCCAGCAAGGCTAGCACCTGCAAGGCTAGCAGAATAGCAAGCTCTAACCCTGTCTGAGGCAAACTGGTCAGACCAGTCCCCTACCGAGAGTTGGGGACACACTGCCCAATCACTTCAACCAAGAGGAGTAACCTCCAAACCCCATGTTTCTCTTTACAGCTCTTCCCATTGCAGACCGGAGGCCCCCTCACCGTGTACTGTCCCTCAGAGTGATCCTAGGCTCCAAGGGGAGCTAATACCCTCCTTCCCCCACTACCCATCTCCAGGCTCTCCCACTCCATATATATAATACTTCCCTTGCTGGTGCCTCCATGCCAGTAACCCACCTTTAACTGGCACGGACAATCAGGGACAACCCCGAAGACCCAGCCCTTTCAGTTCAGAACCCTAGGAACCAGAATGCGCAATTTTGTATAATTAAAGCATGTTTGAGTCTTTTATTGTCCTATCTGTATTCTCTTCCTACAGTGGCAACCAGTGCCGCCTTCTCCACACACCCTTCCGCCAGGACCTGCCACAGCAGGACCCTCCTCGCCCAGCCTTGAGGCCTTATCTGAGTCATTCTCCCCCTCCCCCACCTCCAGAACTGGGGTCCAATAGATCGTCCCACTCGGGCAGCAGAGGGAAGCAGTCACTAGCTTCCAACCACATTTCCCAACTCTGTCCTTGGTCCAAAAGGAAGGTGGACAGGGCAAAATCACCTGCTCCCGTGAGAAAACAGCTGCTTAAAAGGAGGGATCCCAGGCAACTGGTGAAGTGAGTGAGGGCAGGGCTTTACTATTCCTACCGCCCAGGCTCAGGAGGTGGCAAATACATCGGGATGGAGGGTGATTAAGTTGCACCAGCAGATCGGGTCATGTGGGAGTTGAGTAGATGGATGGAGGTGGAATTATTCTAGAAGCTAGCTCTACTGCTGCTTTTTCTGCTTGTGGGGAGCCTTCGCATTCCAGTAGAAGAGGACCTGGGCAGCAATAAGGCCATTGCAGAGAGAAGAGACCACAAAGACTCCAGCCATGAGGGGATCTCCAGTTTCCTGGTATGAGAGACAGCACAGATCTAGAAAGGTTCCAGGGCTGGCAGGCAGGCAGCTTACCTCTCCACTTGGCTGAGAGTGAGGTTTTACTGCCCTCTAGAGGGCAGAAGGTGCACTCACCTGAACAGAAGTGAAGATCCGGGCCAAGGAGCCCCCAAACAGCATAAACACTGTAATGGCTGAAAGCTGGCCTGTGTGTCCGTTGTGGTAGTTAGTGGCTGCCTGGAGCAACTAGAGGAGAAATTGATACTTTTGATACTCCTCTGAACCTCCTCTGTGACCCATCACCCTTCCTCACTCCCCGCAGACTTGCACTCCTTACTTGGAGGTTTCCCTCTGCTTCTACACTACCATACACATCCCTTTGCTTCTGAGTACCCACCTTCCCCACCACCACAGCAGGTACATTGGAGGCCTGGAGCAGGGTGGGCACAGCCAGAGGCATGACTGGGGAAAGCAGCGCCAACAGGACCACGGCAAAGCAGACAAGGAAAGCAACTCCTGGGGGTCAGGGAGACAAGGAGCCCTCTTGAGCCTCCTGAGTCCCCAGCAAAGTCCCCAAGACACAATGCCTGCTCTCCAGCCAATCCCCGGCACCTTTCACGGTCTCTCCTCTGTAGTGCATGACCAGGAAGCAGATGGTAACCGTCTGTAGTGTCAGGAACAGTGCTTCACCCCAAGAGCTGCAGAGTCAAGAGGTGGGAAGGAAAAAGGCAGGCCTGGAAAAAGGCAGGGAAAGCCTCCATCGCCCATCAGACTCTGTTCTCTGACTAGCCGGTACTTTCCGGTCTACAACCCCACCACACCCGGTCACTCAGAATGCTCCCTTCATCCCATATTCATGGGTGTGAGTAAACTTCTGGAAGGGCTGAAGCACTTATTAGAACTCTTATTAGAATTTCGGTCACTGGGGCTAGAGAACAGCTCAGCAGGTAAAGATGTCTGCCTCCAAGCCTGATTACCTGAGTTCCAGCCCCAGGATACACACACACTCGCTGGAAGGAGAGAACCACTCCAACAAGTTGTTCTGTGACCCCCTCCCATCTCAAGTAAATAGTAAAAAAGTAAATAAATAAAAGAACTGTGGGGATTTGGCTTTGGGCATTTAGAGTGGACTCTCACCTGAAGGGGAAGTTGTTGGTGATGCTGTAGACCATAGTTCCAGTCAGTGCCACTAGCTCCAGCATTACTGACTGGAGACTCAGTCCTTCTGCACTCTTGGCTCCCAAGAGTTTAAATATCTGGGGGAGCTTTACTGTGGAAAAAGTGGTATGGCTGAGGAAGAAGCAAACTATCCCCATTCCTTGGCATCAGCCTCTCAACCCCCTTCCCTTTACTCTGACAGAAGGAACTATACATACCAAGAAGTGACCCAGCCACGATGCCCAGCCCAAGGCCTTTGCTGAGGAGAATCTTGAGGCAGGGAACTGAGAAGAGAGAAAAAAGTAAGCAAAGAGGCCTCTGGAGCCCAGGTGAGGGTCTGAAGTGCTCTTAGCTGCTCCCTTTTCCCCTCACCCTTAATTTGACCACCGCACCAGTAAGTCTCTGCGGGAGATATAGTGGGGCAGACATCCTTCTGGCTACAAACATTCAGACTAGACGTGTCATCTTCACAACAGCTTCTCCGTGACTGCCTTCCTTCCTGTTCAACCTTCCATTTCCTATAAATACGGCTAAGTATTTCTTAGAGTTGACAAGATACGCTGATGAAAGGGAAGAGTGGTTGCCTGCATAAGGGTCCAGAAGGTTCGGGGATACATGGTGTGGGGATTTGCCTTTGGGAGGAGGAGCATCTGAAGTGGCCATCGGTTACTGAGGAGAGAGTGGGGTCAGGAGATTTTTGAGCAGTGCCTGTGTAACTGGAAAGCTAACTTTTATCCCTCTTTAATCCAGAATCAACATGGTAGACGGAGAGACAGACAACTCCGGAACTTCCATGCATTGCCCATAATAAAATACACTCCTAATAAAAATGTACTAAGAAGGGGTTGGGGATTTAGCTCAGTTGTAGAGCGCTTGCCTAGGAAGCGCAAGGCCCTGGGTTCGGTCCCCAGCTCCGGAAAAAAAAAAAAAAGAACCAAAAAAAAAAAAAATGTACTAAGAAATTATGTCTTTTAAAAGTCATCAGGGATGTGTGTGTTGTAGTACAGAGATTAAAGAATCTCTGAGTTCAGGGCCAGCTAGAATTACATAGTGAGACCCTATCTCAAATATTTAAAAACTATTGTCAGGTGTGGTAGCACACACATTTAGTCCCAGCACTTGGGAGGGAAGGGCAGGCAGGTCTCTATATGAATTCAAAGCCAGCCTGGTCTACATAGTTCCAGGACAGCTAGCGTTTTGCAGAGAAACTGTTGCTAGAAAGATAGACAGACAGACAGTAGACCAGCGTTTAGGAGTATGGACTGTTCTTCCAGAAGATCTGGGTTCAATTCCCAGCAACCCCAACTCTTAACTCCAGTTCTAGGGGATCTGACACACTCATAAATTCAGGCAAAACACTAATGTATATAAAACAAAAATAAATCTTTAAAAATATTATTGGGCCAACAAGATGGCTTTGCTCCCAACTCTGTTGACCTAAGTCTCTACATAAGGGAATACACACAACAAAAATACATCTTAAAAATTTGGGGCTGGAAAGGTAATTTAGTGATTAAGAGCACGTCTCTGCTTTTGCAGTGATCTGAATTCAATTTTTTTTAAATTTATTTATTCATTATATATAAGTACACTGTAGCTGTCTTCAGACACACCAGAAGAGGGCATCAGATCTCTTACAGATGGTTGTGAGCCACCATGTGGTTGCTGGGATTTGAACTCAGGACCTCTGGAAGAGCAGTCAGTGCTCCTAACCACTGAGCCATCTCTCCAGCCCCCCTGAATTCAAATTTTAGCATCCATGTCAGATGGCTCACAACACCTGTAACTGTAGCTCTAGAGATATCTCACGCCTCTGGCATCTCCAGGCAACTGTGTTCATGTGTGGGTATACATGTATGCACACAATTTAAATACTAAAAACAACCATCTGTAAAGGGATCTGATGCTTTCTTCTGTACTCAACATATATGAAATAAATAAGTAAATTTAAAAAAATACTAAAAATAAAAATATACATAAGAATAATCTATTTTGTGTGTGTCTATAGGCACATGTGTGAAGGTCAGAGGTCAGAGACAACTTTGTAGAGCCAGTTCTCCATTTTTGCCTTTCTGTAGTTCCCAGGAATTGAATTCAGGTCACCAGCCTTGTAAACCATCCCTCTAGTCCCAAGTAGGGATGCAAACTTGCAGGCCTCCCTGCTCTTCCTTGCTTTTTAGTTATACAGGCATTGCTCAGAAGTTCCTGACCCTTTTCTCTCTTGTCAGTAAAACTTCAAATCAAATACTCCTCCTTCCAAAGGCACAAACCCCCGATACCATACATTCCTGAACCTTCTAGGTCATCCCCACTCTTCCAGGACTTTCTTCCCTGTTCCTCCACTATCTCCACCATTTACTTCTTTGTCTTGGAACTCACCCTATAGACCAGACTGTCCTTGAACTCAAGAGATCCTCCGGCCTCTGTGTCCCAAGTGCTGGGATTGAAAGTGTGGGCCACTGTTGCTGGCAATTTCTCTCTCTTTTTTTTTTAATTCTTTTTTCCTTTTTTTTCCAAAACCCCTGTGTGGAGGGCTGACTTTCTTTTTAAAGATTTATTTATGGGCTGGAGAGATGGCTCAGTGGTTATGAGCACAGACTGTTCTTCTAGAGGTACTGAGTTCAATTTCCAGCAACCACATGGTGGCTCACAACCATCTGTAATGGGATCTGATGTGCTCTTCTGGTGTGCCTGAAGACAGCTATGGTGTACTCATGTACATAAAATAAATAAATCTTTAAAAAAAAAGATTTATTTATTTCATGTACATGAGTACACTATTGCTGTCTTCAGACACACCAGAAAAGAGGGCATTGGATCCCATTATAAATGGTTGTGAGCCACCACGTGGTTGTGGGAACTGAACGCAGGACCTCTGGAAGTGCAGTCAATGCTCTTAACCACTGAGCCATCTCTCCAGCTCACAGAGAACTGACTTTCAATAGATCACAGTGAGGGAGCTGCTCTGCTACATTTGAAACCCCATACTGGCAATTTCCCTATCATGGAATCTTTGACCTGGTGGGCATTTGGCCCAGCAGGAAGTCTTTACTATTGTAAGCCAAAATGAACTTAGAACAGAAGAGATGGAAAAGGCTTACCAAAGTCTTTGATATTTGGCAATGAACTTGCCTTGTAAAGAAAGGGAAAAGGAAAGTAAAGTGCTGCTATACTCCCAGCATTCTGGTGGCTGAGGCAGGAGGACTGCTGCCAGTCTGTGCCACATAACACATTCCAGAAGTTGGTGCTGGGCGGGGGTGGAGGGGTCGGGGTGGGGATTCATGGGCCTCTGTAGTTGAGTGCTTGGGACTGAAAGGAGGTCTATATGCCTGGCTGGGATTTTAATTTTGTTTTATAAAAAGTGAGTTTTCAAGTCTGGGGATAGAGCCTAGTTAGCAGTGTGGCGCAAGAGGCCCTGAGTTCCATCCCCGGTCCAGAAAGGGATGAGGGCGGGGTACCGACTTCCCAGATTGTAAAACACAAATTTAACTATTTTTTTCGGGCGACACCACCTCATGCCCAAATATGGCACTTTTCCTATGCAGGGTCCAAAACACTTCCGCCCTCTTCAGAAGCGCCTTCTGCCCAGCTTCGCGCGACATTAATCGGCACTGTCACGCTAACTTAGGTCCAAGATTGCTCGAACTAGACTTTGAAGGCTGAATAAAACTCACCATGAAGCAAGTCCCAGTGGACGAAGAATTGATCATAGCATTTCTCAGGTAAAAGAATTGGTACCAGCACCCCTTTGAACGGTCCGTCAGTCTCGCCCGCCATGTTGGAAAGGTAGCTTCCGCCAGTCCGGATAACCCCGCCATTGACCTGCGCCGCGCATGCGCACTGCGTATGCGTATACTCCGCCTCCTCCCCGGGACCGGGCTGCACTTCCCTTTCCTACAGGACCCTTGCTAGCTTCAGTAGGCTGAGACAGTTCTTCACAGACTAGGTTTTGTACGCGCCTTGATGTTCGAATTTTAAAGCATGTCAGAGTTTTACGCCTGCGCAGTTAGAACTTCCGCACTTTTGTTTACGCTCTGGGTTCTGAAAGCAAGGTTTATTTCTCCCTCTTTCTCTGTCCCTCTTGTGTGTGCGCCATCTTGTCTTTTCTCTGCCAACTTTATACTGTTTGAAGTTGGAAAGGAAAAGAGTTCAAGTCTTCAAAATGGCGCTAGTGAAGGCGCTGCAGTTCTCCTATCTTCTCTTGGTAAATAGCATAGAGCCGGAAAGGCCATTCTGAGCTGGGCCTTCCTTCTAGTATCCTCCCTCTTCCTCTGTCCAGATGTTAAGATGACAATGAAGCAGAAGAGGGGCGAGCTCACCGGCAGGATATAGCAGCCCCTGACACAACGTGGGGTGTGGGACGGGGACGCAGAGCCTCTTCTGTGTCTAGGTGGGAACCCAGAGGATGCGAGCAAAAATTTATATTTATCTGGGAAAGGGCCCCAAGGGTTAGGCGAAGAGAGCCACGCTACATTCCAACACTCTTGCCAAGACACCTACCTACTACGTTTACTATCCTAATGAATCTACGCTTGGCTATCAGGCACTCCCAAACTGTTTCCCCGTTCCTTGTTCTTGGGGGTAGTTGCTGGGCAGGGAGGATTGCCACATGTACCTCTGCTGGGTGGAGCGCTAGTCCAGGGATTTCTGTAACCTCATGGCACTGGTAAAATTGGAAGGGCACCCATGCTTGGCTCCTATCCTTGTACCATGCCCTACTATAAACAGAATTTATACGTTTTTGGTGCCGTGGTTAGCCATCTGAAAATATCTTTTTAGAATCTGGACAAGGGCAGATTGCAGATGGCATCACTTCCTCTCCTTCTGCTACTCAGGGATCAAGCATTTGTTGGCCAGGCCTAAAGTTGTTCCTAGAAGCACAACCTTCATAGAAGTCAGAGTGTCTGCTGCACTAGTGGGCTCCTCAGTGAGCTAGCCCTGGCACAGTGGACATGGAATCTCATTGTTCAGTAGCCACTTTTGAAATAAAATAATACAGCCACCTACTCACATTTTGGTTGCGTTGTACCTCTAACTGCGCACAAGGGTCAGCAAGAGGATGTCAAGATGGAATGATTCATTATGTTAAGGGAACAGGCAGCCAGAGGGAGGCGGGAGTTTTAGTAGTTTCACCAGCAGCTGCAGGACATTAAGAAATGAACCCATGAAGGCATTTGGTCACTCTTTGGTATTTTTGTCCCTTCTTGCCAGCTGTCCCTTGGTGACTCAATCATGGAAAGGCACAGGAAAGCACATGATCCTGGCAGGACAAAGGAAGCCAAGGGCAAAGATTTCATTAAGTTTTTCTACTCTTCATGAGAACAGGAGTGCGTACCATGCATGTTTATTAATTCCCCACCCCTATTATAAAAATCTCTTAATTTTGTTCTTAAAGACAGAGAAGGGAGATAACTCTGTTGAGTCAATTGCATGCTGAAGAAATGAGGATGCTCCTTGGTGGCCTACAGAGTGGACTGGAGCAAATGCTCAGAGGGGCTGGTAGGTTGATTGTCGTCTCCGGGTAACGCAGAAGGCAATGAGCACCAGGGTGAGGAGGCCCAGGAGGACCAGGCCAATGATGAGAGGCAGCAAGAGAGATTGGTCACTGGCGCAAGAGAAGCCTGGCAGAAAAAACAGGGTCAGTGAGAACCGCTGCAGTGGTGCATGGGCTAAAGGTGGGCGGGAAGGACAGAAGAGTTAAGTGGGAGGGAGAAAGGTTGAGGAATTCAACCCCATAGTTTGGAGCATAAGGAAAGGGGAAATAGGCAGCTTTGTAGAGGAGACTGAGGTTTAGAAAAAGTTCTGGGGAAGGTTTCCAGTGCAATGGGAAACTTCAAGCTTACATGGCCCGAAGTGTCCCTTGTCCGGCAACTGAGCAGCCTGCAGCCTCAGGGAGAGCAGGTCCAGGTGAATTGCTGGAGAAAGAACTATGCTTGTATTTCCGCAACAGAAGCTTTGGCCCAGGGGAGCTTGGAGCTCTTGAAGAGATGAATTCTGCGCTGAGAATGTCCACTCTAAAGTAATTAGTAATTAAGATTCAAATCTAGTCCTGATTCCTGAGTCCCCACCACCACCCCAGCACTTCCAGTGTAGACTTTTAGTGTGGTAAAGAGAAGAGGTTGCTCACGTGCTGCTTGTGGGAAGGACACATTGTATTCCACTGCCATGTAGTTAAGGTAGACTGTACTGTGGCTCTGATGTCGGTCCTTGAGGTGAACAGAAAGGCTCAAGGCATCAGGGACAGTGGCATCCATGTCCATAGAGCAAGGAGGAGGCTTAGGGGGTCTAGGGGTGGGATATAGAAGAGTGAAGGAGGAAGACAAATTCAAGCTGTATACCTGTTTGAATCCAAAGGTAAGCTGTCCGTAAGGGAATGAGAGAGCCAAGTGGGGATGGGCACTGTCACAGCCCCCCTGGACCTTGGTTTTGTTCGGGTTCAATACAGAGAGGCCCCAGGCCTGCAGAAGTGAAAGAATAGTGGGTCTGAAGTCACATGAATGGCACCCAGTTTATCCCTTCTGCTCTTCCTCCTCCCTTCTGAACCAGCCCAGGGCTTGCCTCTGGCCTTCTTTAAGCCCTACTACTTTACCTTTTTTCCACCCTGGGTCAGGTACAAGATGCGAATTTGAATTTGGGCTTGGAGCTGAACACATGGCTGGGAACCATTAGTCCATGTGTAGTTTCCAAGAGCCCCAGTAGAGCTTGGACTAGGACTTGGTGAGGGCGGAGGTGGTCCAGGGTGAGGGCCAACAGTGGAGAAGCCTGGACTGTTTGTGGTGGGAGAAACTGTGGCATTCCCATGACTGGTGGTGGTGGGCCTGTGGCTGGTGGTGGTGGGCCTGTGGCTGGTGGTGGTGGGCCTGTGGCTGGTGGTGGTGGGCCTGTGGCTGGTGGTGGTGGGCCTGTGGCTGGTTGTGGTGGGCCTGTGGGTGGTCGTAGGGCTTGCTGTGCTTCCGGTGGTTGTAGGTGTCTCCGTGAAGGATGGCAGAAGAGTAGCAGCCTTTTTGTGAGGACAGTCTTTCCCTGTTCCTTGGGCTTTCATTAAGAGATTAGTTGATAACCCAGGTGCCGGCTCCTGCCCAGGAGCTCCCTCTCTCCCACCTCCCATTCTCCTTACCTACAAGCAGTACCAGCAAGGTCAGACACACAGGGAACCTCATGGTAGAGCTGCTGAGTCCAGCTAGGCTGTAACAGCTCCTTCCTCAACCCAATCCCCTCTTCTCTTGGAAGAGGAAATGAAAACTCTTACTTCCCTTAACCAAAGTAATCCCACCCCAAACCTGACTCAGGCACCTCAGCTCTAGCCACCCACTAAAGTAATTTAAATGTTTTCACAATTAAGCACTGATTGGTAGTGGCCTTCTCAGTGGGCGGTAGTCTTAGTTACCATGTGAGGATGAGGCAGTTGACTCACACGGAACTTACCTAAGCCAAAACTTGCTCTACTTGGCAGTTTACAAAGCAGGCAAACAGGAAGCCTTTTCCTCATTGGTAAGAAATTCACCCTCACCCATGTGCTTCAATCCCAGCACTGTAAGGCAGCAAGCAGACCCAAAAGGCCAGTTTGGCCTATATAACCGCAGGACAGCAAGGGCTACAGAACCCAAGGTAATTAGCACCCACATTTGGGTTATGACTAACACCCAGTTGAAGTCTTTGAACCCATTACTACTTTTTCAAAACTGGGAGCAAGTGACACTTGTGTCTTGTGCTAAAGCCCACTACCAAATTTCAGTAGTGTGGGTCATTTGGTATTTCAGGAAGCAACATGGCAAATTCAGGAAAGAACTAGTGCAGGGGCAGCTGAACCACACTAGTAACTGCAGGAGAGGGAAGGGAAGAAACAAGAAGCCCAAACAGGCAGTTTCCAAGTAATTTTATTCAGAATTTTGTGTTTGTTTCCTGAATCAATAAATACTATACAAAACAATGTAAAAATGGCTACCATTTTCTCTCCCCTGCTCCCCTCACCTGGGGACAAGTCCCTGGACAACCTCATTCAGGGGGTTCTCCCTGTAGATTTGGTCCAGCAAATGAGGCCAGCCATGTTTTAGCCCCTTGACTCACTTTTGGAGATTTGGCTGGGGTAGGAAAGCCTTTAGGAATGAGGTGATTAGGTTAGGGAAATGCATTAGTGTTTGGGGGGGAAGGAGACGGCGCCTGGGGCAGAGCCTACCCCAAAGAAAAGGGTGTCTAAAATGTTCACGGTTCCTTCTTTTTGCCTCAAAAAGTGACATTTATTCAAAGAGAGAGAGAGAGAGAAAAAAAAAACAAAACAAAAAAACAAAAACAAGATGTCCATCCCTTGGCTCCCTTCCCTCCCCCCTCCAGCTGTTCCTCAGCCCTGCCCCCAGGACTGAACCCTGGGCTAGGGCCAGGTAGCAGGACAGCCCCTCAAATGAGGTCAGCAACGTTGAGGGGCATCTCTTCAATGGAGGTGTTGTAGAAAGTCTCAATGTCTCGAAGAGTCCTCTTGTCTTCTTCTGTCACCATGTTAATAGCCACACCTTTCCGGCCAAACCGACCACCTCGACCAATTCTGGGGGGGGGGAGGTTAGTTTAAAAAGGCGTTAGGTTGGGGAAAGGAACGTGTTTTTTTTTTTTTAAGCACAGGGAGTGTTTGATCTGTCAGACCAGGTAAATACCTGTGGATGTAGTTTTCCCTGTTGGTGGGAAGGTCATAATTGATGACTAGGGAGACCTGCTGCACATCAATGCCTCTGGCCTAGGTCAAGAAAGAATAAAGCCATCAGAGGACACTATCAACCCTAATTTAGTAAGCATATATGTAGGCTGCCAAAGGAGGGCAAAGGAAACAAGTATTCCTTGTTCCCCAGAGACCTTGGACATGCCTGGCTTTCTTCCAAGTTGCTACGTTCCTAAAAAGGGCACATAGTCAGCCCTTTGGAGAGGGAATCACCTTGGGCTATTTTCTCCCTTTCTTTCCTTAAAAGAGCATCTACTCACCAACAGGTCAGTGGTAATTAATACTCTGCTAGAGCCAGACCGGAACTCCCTCATGATCACGTCTCGTTCCTTTTGGTCCATATCTCCATGCTGGAAAACAAGGTTAGGAGCAGCTAGCATAAGGCTCCTAACACACAAAGACACATCTATCATTAACAAGACTGAGAAAACTCACCATGGCAGAAACTGTGAAATCCCGGGCATGCATCTTCTCAGTGAGCCAGTCCACCTTCCTTCTGGTATTAATAAAGATTACTGCCTGGGTGATGGTCAGTGTTTCATACAAGTCACACAATGTGTCGAGCTTCCACTCCTGGAGATCAGGAAACATCAATCAGGAGCTATACCCAACACTTATTACCAGGCCCGCCTCCTGCACTGGGCCCCACCTCTCGTTCCACATTGATGTAGAATTGGCGGATACCCTCCAGGGTCAACTCTTCCTTCTTGACAAGAATCCGAATAGGGTCTCTCATGAACTTCTTAGTCACCTCAAGGACATCAGAAGGCATTGTGGCAGACAGCAAAACTACCTAGTGGGAAAAATGCCCCAGCCATGATTGAGTGCACTGTACAATCAAATCACAACCGAGCCACCGTCCCTCCAACACCATCTGTTTTACCTGTGTGTTGCTGTTGAGCTTTTGGAATATATCATAGATCTGATCCTTGAACCCACGGCTTAGCATTTCATCTGCTTCATCCAGGACGAACATCTTGATGTATTTGGGTGCTAGATGGCAGGAAAAAAAAAACCCCAACATATAGTAATCAGACAAATGTGAAATATATTGAGGTCTCTTGATAAGGCAGGCAGAAGGCAGACAGTCTGCTCTCAGAATGCAAGGACTGATCCTTTGCCCTCGGCTTCCCTGATAGGTCATGCAAAAGCCCTGGTAAGTAGAACACTACCTGGGCTAAGGTTAACAGGGAAGCCAGGCTCAGATGACACGCATGGGGTTCATCACAGAGCAACTCAATTCCAACTAAAGGAAAACTCATCCAAGGAAATGAAATGTAGAAAAGAGCCCAACAACTGTTCCATGGCACTCACACAGGTATCTCCGGTTAAGCATATCGAACACCCGGCCAGGGGTGCCCACGATGATATGGGGAGCTTCCATTTGCAGCTTCTGCACCTCAGCACGCACGTTGGTGCCCCCAATACAGGCATGACAAGAGGCACCCATGTAGTCTCCCAGTGCCATAACCACCTTTTGAATCTAAATGTAGAAAGGCATCTACATTAACTTGGGCAGTACCAGTGAGTTAAGTCTTTCTTATTACAGACAGGAATTATCCCACTCTTAGCAACTGAGAAACAGGAATCCACTTAATCCTCTTCCAACACCACCAATACCGCCACCAAATGGCAATGCTGGATCCGTCCACACAGGTTCACAGTAAGTTTCCCACTCTACATGCAGCCTCATAAAAACCAGGCCAGCTCTACAAACAACTCACACTACATCCTACTACTCCATTCCAAAGGCTGAGATTATGAACACAGCCCTATCTATACCCACAAGGTGATTATTCCATCCCTGCTACAGAACCAAGACTTAGTGATCCATGCTGAGCTCATAAGCAAACCCCCAAAATAAGTAGATCTACAGGGTTCTAAGGTGTCAATCCTCTTATCACGTCTTGCTTACATTGCTACCCAGATGCTTGCTTCAGTGATCACTAGGCTTGAAATAGTAGTTAACAGACTAGCACCAGGATTTCATGTGCCCTAGGCATGAAACAGCTTTGGCCACCAAGCCAGGCATCAAGCTAGGATGAACAAAGGCCTACATCTGCTCTGCCCCTGACTGATATAGGAACAACACCACCAACATGGTGTCTCCTTGCCCATGTCCAGGGGGTGGTATGTTTGTTGTAAACACAGTTTAACCTGCCCAGCCAGCTAGATTCTAACAATACTCTTCCCTTCCTTATTTGACTCAGAAAATGGATTTAAAGTGCTTTTTTTTCCTGGTAGAAAAGTTGTTAGTAATTAGGCAAACCAATCTCAATAGATCTAGAAGCTGTCAACAAATCCCAGTGGCATACAAGAGCGTACCTGACCTGATCTTCTAATTGTCTCTTTAAGACAAGCTTTCTCTAAGTGTTGGCTGTCCTGGAACTAGTTTTGTAGACCAGACTGGCCTTAAAATTGAAGTGCTCCACATGCCTGGGTCACCAGTATCATCACCACTGGCAGACTCTTCTTGAACTCTTAAAGCAGTCATATAGAATTGGAAACACCAATCTTACCTGCTGAGCCAATTCACGAGTGGGTGCCAGAACCAAAGCCTGAGTGGCCTTTAGATCTAATTCAATCTGCTGCAGAATGGATATGGCAAATGTAGCTGTTTTCCCAGTCCCAGACTGGGCTTGAGCAATCACATCATAACCTACAACCAGATCAAGAGTTAGATGTGTAAAAAGTCTGCACCTTAGGCTCAGAGGACACCTGTGAGACTTCCTGACATCAGTAATGGAACAAGGCTGGTGCCATCTACCAGAACATTATGAACTCAAACACAGCTGGCTAGGTTAGACATAAAGCAATAATAAAGGCCTCGAATTGGAAATGGCAACCCCCTCTAAGGCATGACAAAATAAAACCCCAGAACCAAGAAGCTAGGAAAGGTAATTTGTTGTCCCCCCAACCCCCATTGCTATGCCCACCACCAACCCCATACACACTATGCAGATCAGGACAGTCCATATCTAGCCTGATAATGAGTCTTACCCTTGATACAAGGAAGAATAGCTCGCTGCTGGATGGCAGAGGGCTTCTCAAAACCATAGGCATAAATACCACGGAGGAGGGATTCTGAGAGATTCATGTCATCGAAGCTATCCACAATCTCATTCCAGTTACTCTGCAGGATACCAAAAATGAATAAATTTAGTTTATACAAAAGCTGCAGTCGCCCCACCCTACTGCTCTGTTCCACCGTCCTAAATATCTAAGGTCTATGTCACCATAAGGAAATGCCTGTTCGGACATAATAAAGTGGCGACCACAGATTCTAGTCTTACCTCGATGACGCCTTCCGGCTCCATCCCATCGGGGCCATTGTCTCTGGATCTGTTGATTCAAAGCACTAGTTTTTTTTTCATGCTTTGATTTAGAGCATGCAAGCAACTAGCCCATTCCCGATCCAACACTCCCACTTATTCCCAAAGGACCATCCAGAGGCACTTTAGGGTGACCCTCCTTTAAGATCAAGGGGCTGTAGAGGAGTTCATTCACACACACACGGCGCCGAGATGCGGTCTTTGCTGCCAGGCCCACATGTTCTGGGTCTGGCGGATCAAAGCGTGTGCACCTCCATCCGGAACACCAAGGCCACCGGAAGTCCCGCCTTCCACCTCCAAGTTCCGTGGGTGGGCCGTCCCCTTCCCCCCCACGTCATGCCGCCCGCGCCCTCCCCCACTCCCTCCGGCCGGCCCCCCTCCACAGTACCCGGATGTGGGAGGCCGCGGGCGGTGGCGGCCTCGCGCACAATGAGCCCCAGCCGCGCTAGCAAAGGGGGAGATTGCACAACAGACAAGCGAAGCAGACTGGGGGAGGGGAATCTCTCAAGCGGCCATGTGCTCTTTCGCTCCGCCACTCGGTGGCGTCTCCCCCGCCATGGAACAATCCGCAGCCCGCCCGCCCCCGTCGAGAAATGGCGTCGCCCTCCCATACCTCAGGCCGCTCACCCCCGAAGGAAAGTGGACCTGCCCATCCGCAGTTTGCCAATTGCCCGGCTTGTGCGGCAAAATGGACCCGCCCGCCCGGCGCCGGGTGGGCTCCTGGTGCCTCACGCGGCCGCTCCTTCGGGTTAGGCTCTGTCCTGGCCGTCAAGAAAACCAGCACCCCGAACGGCCGGTTTCTTCTTCCCCGACCCACATTCCAAGCGCGACGAAGGGACTCGCTGAAGACCCAGGCACCCCTGCTTGTCGCGAGTGGTACCGCCAGAATTCTTCGGAACCCTCGCGCGCACGCCCTGCCCAACATAGGGAGGCAACCAGACCAGCCGGCTCCGGGCCGCACAGCCGCCTCTTCTTTTTCCCACGTTATGTCGCGACCTCATCTTGCCTTTCAGTACCCAAGCTTCGCGTACGGCATCCCCACAGGCCGAGGCCTCGTGACGAACCTCGCGCCCTCCGCCCTATCCAGGCCGTCCTTTCCCGTATCCACACTGGTGTCAGCGTCGGCCATGGGATTTCCCCCCCCTCCCCGGACGGTTCCTCCCGGTTCGATTCTCCCGCAACCTGGTAGGTTTGGTGCGATGGGTCTCTCAACTTTTCCCCGGCGGGACCTTCGGAAGGGAGCTGCGGGGTAAGTAGCCATTAACCTCTTGCAAATGCCTTTCTTACCGAGAATCCTGACTCGCAGACATGATCCTTAGAATCTAGGGCGGAGTGCCCGCCTATCGACAACTTATAGAGCGTCCGACCCCGCCCCAGCCATCGCATTGGCTTGGCCGCCTCTGCCCCGCCTGCCGGCGCTCTGCAACTCGACGTGACGTTACTTTGTAGGCGCTTTAGCTCGGACGCCCTATTGGGTAGTTTGAAAGCCTATCATGGCTGAGCCCCGCCCTGCAGCCTCATTGGCTGAAGGGCCCGCCTTTCTTGCTGGTGCGGAAGTGACATACTTAAGTCGGGCCTCGCGGCGGGGCAGCCATCTTGGAACCCAGCACCTTTACACGTGCGGAGGCGATCGTGCCTTAGTCATGTGGCTCAGCAGGTCCTATCAAGCCACGGGGGTGAGGCCTTAGCCTCCAGGGACTTCCGGGCAGTCTGGACTGCCACTTTCCTTTACCCAGGTTTCTACAGGATACAAGTTTTATTTATTCTTCGGTTCAGGAAAGAATGGTGTATTTGGTTCAGCAGAATGACAGAACAGTAGCGATATTTCATTGGATAGTAAGTTTCCCCGACTGGAGAAAAAGGATGGAATCCATTTTTGGGCAAAAGGGCATTAGGGCGGGAGCAGGGCAGATAATCTGTCAGGGATCTTGACCCACTCAACATCACTGGCTCATTTAGTGTCTGTTCCCAGTTTCTCCTAGGCTCCTTTATTCATGAGTTGTAATTCACATCCTTACTGCCATCTGCTCCCCTGGGATTGGCATATATAAAAAGCTGGTTTCTAAGATGAAGACCTGAAAAGGGGATAGCTAATAGCATTAGCTTGAAGGCCTGAGATAAAGCACATCCACTATTTTAAGGCCCCTCAAGGAAGACCACCACTTGCATATCTTCAAAGGATCCTTTATTGACCAGAGCAGGACCGTGGCATTTTTATATATATTTATATATATAAAAAAAAGTTTGAAGATCTGGCAGGCAGTAATCCCTTTGTGCCCACCACCCCCACACTGCTTTCCTGCCCTCAGAACATGGAAGGAGGAGTGAATGCTTCACCTAGGCCACAAGGCAACATTCCCCTAGAAAGGGAGAAGGGGACATTTATGTGGCCATTCCCTTCCCATCAGAAATCAACATACTCGCAAAGAAAACAAAATACAGAAATCAAACATTTAAATATGAAAATCCAAAGGGAATTGGGTGGAGAAACAAAAAGGAACTGGAGTTTCTTAGGAAGGGTCTCCCTTGTTCCCCTGCCCATTAATGAGCTAAGGGTCTGGGGTATGTGGCTCACACAGTGAGTTTGCAGTGACACAGTTCCTTGTAGATCTGACGACGGAGTTTGGGCATATCCTGCTGGGTGAAGCTGAATGGCTGAGACAGGGCCAGGTGCTTGCAGTACTGGGTGTTAACAAAGCAGGCCATGAGAACGATTTACTGAGCATCCCTCCCAAGTCAGGACCTGTGCTACACATTTCACACAAAATATATCTTAATTTTTCAGAAAATACCTGTTTCTCATACAGACTGGCATTAGAGTCTAAGCCTACATAATGTATCTAGTGTTTAAATAGGAGAATGTACATTTAGTTGGGAGAAGTATATTGGGACGCCTCGATATAAGGAATCAGTCCCAGCTGAGGATGGAGAAGGAAAGGACCAAAGAAGACCAATGAAACCAGGGCTTCTGTGTTCTACCTAACACATGTGCAATTGACTGAACCAACTGAGGCAAGAGCCACCAACAACCCCTAAGCCACTGACATGGGAGTTAGAAAGACCTTATCTACTTACCTGTAACACAAAGGCACCACAGTCACTGTCATTATTCTGCCTGGCCACATTCTAGGGAATAGAAAGCAAGAATCTGTTCACTGAGAGACTCCTTGAGGTTATGAATTCAATTGCTTCCTCCATCAAACTAGTCCATTTCTCTCTGGAAACTCACCATTTTGAAGTAACCTTTCCAGCCCTGGTGGAAATCCAGTCGGTCTTTTTTTACTGCCTCTGCCTGTAGATACTTGGCAATATGCTATGTGGGTATAAGGAAAAAGAAAGGGATACCTTAATCACTTACCAATGTAATACAGAGTATGCTGGTGGGAAATGCCGTGCCCACTCCTCAGACTCCAAGCCCACACGTCGTCCTGAAATGGTTGGCTCCCTGCACCTTTACTACCTGTCCCCCACAACCTCAAACCTTGGGGCAGCGGCGGTTTAGAGTTCGCTGTGAGTCAAAGTAGGTGATGGTGCGTCGCCTTACATCAACTGAGACAAGGGACCAGTGCACCTCCAGATGGATGGGGATTAGCAATAGTTCCTTATTGAAGATGTCCACCTGAAAAGAGAGTGCTGGAAATCAGATTTAACATAAAACCCTACTGATTACCATGAGGATTCTAAAGAAAATATGGAACAAGCAAAGGAGTTACAGAATCCATGGGCTATGTGGCAAGGCTCAGCATCAGATGCTAGTACTTTTGGAAGGTTTTTTTATTTGGGGGCGGGGGAGAGAGCAGGAGTGTTTGGGATACAATTCAGGGTCTGTAGCAAGCACTCTACTGCTGAATCCCATCCCTACCCTGTTGGTTAGGTTCTGTGTGTATGTGTTTTGTGTTCCGTGGATATACAGGCCAGAAGATAACCCTTGAGTGTTACTCTTCAGACAATGTCCACCTTTTTTGTTTTAGGACGGGTCCTTTCCTCACCTAGGATTCAGCAAGAAACCTTGGCGGGCTGGCCAGCAAGTCCAAGGAACCCACTTACCTTCACCTCCATAGCATTGGCATTACAACTACCCCTGGCCTTTTTTGTTTGTTTGTTTTTGTTTTGTTTTGTTTTTGGGTTTTTGTTTTTTTGAGACATGGTCTCTCTACTTAGCACTGGGTATTTTGGAACTCACTATGTAGACCAGGCTAGCTTCAAACTCACAAGAGATTCTCCTGCTTCTCACACTTGACTGATGTTGAGATATTTGATGGTGAAGAAAGAAAGAAAGAAAGGAAGGAAGGAAAGAAGGAAAGTAGAATAAAGAGTTCAAGGGCCAGCCTGTTGTAAAAATATAAAAATAAAAAAGTATGGATGTCTTTTTCCCCGCTAGGTCCGCACCTTGGTATCCCAAGATCTGCTAGATATCTTGGCGGAAACACATCCCAGTCGCACACTTTCCTACACTCAAACCCTCACATAAAAGAACACACAACACAGTAATCTTAGATCCAATTGATAAGATATAATTGCCCACTTACAAATATACAAAAAACATACAAAAAAACATAAAAATCCCAGTATCATCCATCCCTAGGAACATTAATAACAGCCTGTAAATACACAGAGCAGAATCTTAACATCACCTGCCATGGCTTCTCACCCTCTCCTCTCTCCTGTCTCCTCCTCTTCCTTCAAACTTATCTCCCACCCATCCTTCCTTCTCCTCCAATGACAGGCAGCCTGCTTCTATCCTGTACCTGCCCCTCACCTGTACTTTACAAATTCAATGGGAAAGTGGTTCTGGTGAAGTCACCAGAGTTTTGAGTCCTTGACTAGGCAGCTGTCCTTGGGGCAGTGGAATTAGCATCAAAATACAGATAACTTCAGGGCAAACCACACCAGCCTCTACTATGTGAGACCCTGTCTACTACCAGGTACTTATACATTAAAGGGAAAAGTTTAGGTTAAGAACCCAGACTCTGGAGCTGCACAAATGGCTAGTAAGAGCACTGGCTGTTCTTCCTGAGAAACTGAGTTCAAGTCCCAGCACCCATATGGTAGCTCACAACCATCTGTAACTTGAGTTTCAGGGATTTGATGCCCACTTCTGGCCTCTATGGTGCTGCATGCATGTGGTGCTGATAAATTTACTCAAACAAAACACCTACCTACACACATATAATAATTTAAAACAAAAAAAAAACCAAAAAACAAACAAACAAACAAACAAAACAGGTTCATGATTTTGATGCCACACTGACAGGGTTGAAACTCAGCTTCTACACTTTCTAGTTCTAGTCTACGACCATGAGCAACCTACTTAACCTTCTATGACTTTCCTTATCTGTAAGAGGGAGACAGCAAAAATACCGTCCCTCATTCATTATAGGGAGTAAACTAGATCACATAGAACACATGGCCTGAAAGAAATGCTCAGTTAATGTTTACACTCATGCTACCACCAAGTTCTTGTGTCACTCAAGACATTGGGAAAGTAATTGCTCAAGGTCACAGAAGGAAGCAACAGCACAGGAAAGACTTAAATTTTTTATTACATTTTTATTATTGAGAGGAAGGGGGTATACATGCCAGAGTTACATGTGTGGAAGTCAGAGGACAAGCTGCTTCTCTCCTTCCACCATGTGAGTCCCAGGGATCAAACTCAGGCTTGGCACAAGCACCTTTACATTTATCTCAGATACACCGAAGGCTAAGGAGGTTTAGACTGTACATCACTTTTGCTTCTACTGGAAGAAACAAGACTCAACAGGTCTCTGAATAATTCTGAGCACAAAAAACTAAATCCTGAGGCTCGGGCTGGGGTTATGGTCCAAGGGTGAGTGACATATGGCTACAGTTGTAGCTACTTTCTTGGGGGGAGGGGGGGAGACGATGGAAAGGCAGTATTAGGTAACAGGAGTAAGATATGTGGGTGTTAGAACCAATGTTCCTTTGTCACTGTTGAAATTTCATGGCCTTTCATAACAGGACAGAGAAACTTATGGAAATTCTTGAATCCATGCACATCTGCTCCTGCCCCAATTTTTACCATCACTTAAGCCCAAAACCCAGATATAATCCTCCACTGATCTCTTTATCCCACATGAAACCTGCTAAAAATGTCTACCAGTTCTACCTTAAATTAACCTCCTCTCATCTCTCCTTTTGGCACTCCAGCCCAGGTACTTTACCTGGACTACTCTCTCCTTTTATTCTATCAACACATGGGAACATCAAACAGGAAGCATGGCTAGGCTGGCAGGGTAACGGTGCTTCCACCAAGCCCGACTCCCTGAGTTGGGGCTCTGGAACCCACATTACAAAAGGAAAGAACTGACTCTTACAAGTTAACTTCTAACCTCCACATACACCATGGCATGCACTTACATCCACACAAGAAACATAGAACAACCTCCATCCTTGTCACTCTACCTTACATGCCTCACACCTTAGTCACTGTGTCAAAATATTCATTTTCTCTCTGGCTCTGAAGTATTTGCTATTCCTTTTGCTTCAAACCCTGTTTCCCAGACTGCACAGGATGACTACTATGTGGAAGGCCTTACTACAGATGTAGATAAGACATTTAATGTTGTAGAATAATTACCAGTTGGGGAAAGGACTCATAGAAAGAAAAACTCTTAAATTTTCTTTAGAAACAAGATGCTATACAAATAGTTGTAAATGTATAACTCACATTTTTGGTCCACCTCTTTACCCCATCATAACCCTTGGTACGGAGTTTATCATAGAAGAAACTGTTGAAGAAATGCACCTGTGCCAAAGACACAAAAAAGCTGAATAGAATTAAAGACTTCAGAGTTGCCTGCAAAATTGGCTTCCACCCCTCCCAATCCATACCATTTCACTTAGCCCAAGTGAAATGGTTCCAACCGCTACCACTGCACTCTTTCTTAACCTTTTACAGGTAAGTTCCTATGTCAATTTAAACAGGAAAACACTACAGATTGGCTTACAGATTTAAAATGAATAGATTACCCTTTACTATCTCCCCCTCCAAACTTCAATCCCTAGAAGAGATGAGAATGGATGTTTAGGGAAAAAAACTACCCAGAGGGCTGGAGAGATGTCTCAGTGGTTAAGAGCACTGACTACTCTTGCAGAAGTCCTGAGTTCAATTCCCAGCAAGCACATGGTGGCTCACAACCATCTGTAATGGGATCTGATGCCCCTTTCTCCTATGTCTGAAGACAGCTACGGTGTACTCATCTACATAAAATAAATAATTCTTAAAAAAAAAAAAAAAACTGTTCAGGATTGCAATAGTTCTAGAGACTAAGAAATCTGGTTAGTGCTGGGTCAGGAAAACCAAGGCTACATACAAAAACCCTGGCTCACAAAAAGGTCCACTTGGGCTTACCTTTTCAGGGACTGTGTCCATAACCAAGTCTCCATACATGTTCATCACCTGGGGAAAAAGGCAATGTGCCCTGGAGAATGTGGCATGGGTAAAGGGTTCCCCTATGCAAAAGGCTCCATTCTCCAAAAGCCTTTTCAAGCCTTTTTAGCTTCCTCCTCTTACCTGGTCATTGAGCCAGTTCTGTCCATATAAGGTACCCAAGTCATCCATGGTGAGCACGTGTCGTTTATAGGATACCCGGAAGCCCCTTACCATGGCGTTGCCTGGCATCCGCTGGTAAGATTGGATCAGCTGTAGTACCAGACTCTTCCTGCATAGGCCAAAGTTTTGGAATCATACAAGAGGTAATGGGACTGGAGCAGACAGAAATACGAACTACTGTCTAGAATGACCATGTGAAACAACTTTTGTTTTTCACAAGTTGTTCTGATGGTATCCCACTCCCCACAGAGGCTCAGGGACAAACTTTCAGTGTCTCACAGTTTCCTACACAAAGATCCTCCCAATTCTCACAGGGCTGGGCACTTTGTCTGCAGCTTCCTCTGCTCCAGCTATAGCTCTTACTTCCTCAAACACATCACTGAAGAAGAATCAACCTTCTCTTCCCTTCCCTAAGGTCCCAGACCTCCTTCAAAGGGTACCTGCCTTCAGGCCTCACCTGGAGGGGGTAGAGAACTCCTGCTGGAAAATGTCCTCCAACTTCTCTACAACTTCATCAGTGCTGAGGGGGATGAGGCTACCATAAGTTTGAAGGAATTCATCTAAGATACCTAAATAGAAGTAGGAGAGGGTAAGGTGGGGGCCTTTAGACTCTGATCTAGGAACTGGCCAAAAGGAGACTAAGTCTTCTAAAGCCTTACTCTGCACACAGGTCACATGTTCCTCCCGCAGGGGGCTATGCTGGCCAGCTTTCTCCCCTGGCCGATCTGCCTCTTCTGCAGTGCCCAAGTCCGAGCTCTGAAAAAGTTCCTGAGCCACGTGGTCTCCAATGCTGCACACATTGCTGATGAGTATGCTGGCATCAGGGGGTGCCAGGCTACGCTCCCCTTCAGGACCAGACAGTCCCCCAAAACCATTGGGTAGAGTACATGAGAGGAGACCTATAAAGCACAGAAACAGAATAGGAATGAGAACCTGGCCAAGTAAAAGCACTGAGGCATATAAATGGTAAGTCCACAGAACACAGACTGAAGCAGAATCTAGCAATGTAAACCTTATGGAATATAGAACCCCTCTAACTAAGGACTAACGTAAGGATGTCCAAAGTTTATTTTTAAAGGAAGTCATCTTCATCTTCATAAGCATGAGGAAAGCAAGAGACTTCAGAAATGTCTGCTGCCAATATATGCTTAACACAGTGCACAGTGAATGAGGAAGTTCAGTAATAGTGGTAAGGGTGTTAATTATTTAGCTTGAGTTCTACAAAGAGAATATGTTCTGAATAAAAATGTTAAATTCTACAAATGATATATTCCACAAGAACTGTGAGTACCTTATGGAGATCCATATATCCTGACAGGAAGAAAGCTTTGGAATGGACAACATTGATTTCCCTAAACCATAGCTCCCTTTGTAATCTGTACTGAAGACCATAGGACAGCTACTAAGGATTTGTTCCCAGCACTGTGTCCCAGGCATCCAGGCCTGCTCAAAACCAGAGTCCCCAACTCTCACAGGATAGGATCTTTCTTTGCAGCCCAGGTGGGGCCTTGATTCATTGTTCTCCTGTCTTATTCCAAAACGTTACGATTAAGGGTGTGTGCCTAGACAGGCTTTAAAAATAAGGCTTTAAGATCATTTCCCAGATATTCTGGAAGCTTCTCTCTGCTTTTCTTAGGCTCACCATGACAACAAACTCCTGGTGCTCCAGGCTCATCACCCTTCCCATTTCCCACCTTACCCGAGTCAGGGTCCAGAGGAGACTTTGGGGTCCACCTTAGTCCATCTTCCTCCATGGGGGGCCCAGAGGGCACTGGTGGAGACCCTCTCATCCCATCCTCTGCCATGAGAGCACCTAGCAGACCCAGCCGGGGTGGGGGTAGCCCCCGTGGGGAGTCAAAACGACAGCAGGGTGATGGCACCTGTGGCGTTGCACCCCCTTCTTGGGGTGAGAGATGGTTCTTGGGGTGTGCGAGGTTCCGCCGCCGGCCTCGGTGGCGCCCCCAAAGCTTCCAGTGGAATGTCAGCGAGGTGCTTTTTGAGTAGAGCAGCATCTGGAAGGCTCTCATGGCTCGGCGCCGGCGCTGTGAGCAGGTTTTTCTATGAGAGGGTCGGAGAGCCCGAGGACGCTGGGAGGTCCCCAGCTGGCCCCATCTAGGGGGTAGCCTCCATGCCGCTACTTCCTCCTCATCTTCTTCTTCCTCCTCTTCCTCTTCTTCACTAGCTGAGGCATCAAAAGATGGCCGAGGGCCAGGGAGGCGTCTAGTTGGCACTGTGGTCCCAGACCCAGGATCTGGCCCAAAGCCACCACCTGACTTGAGCCGGGGCTTTGGGGGTAGGGGCCAACGAAGACGCTCTCGCCTGGGATTTGAGTAAGTGGTGCCGGGTCCCGGAGGCTCAGGCCCCCAAGACCCGGTCCCCTGTATAGTCTCTTTCATCTTTCAGTGCCCTGTAAAACAAAAGTTTGATTATCAAACTGAGAACACCCTACTCCTTCCTCCAAGATCGGAAATGTTCTTCAGCATTTCCCCTCTGGTTTCAGATACAAATAAAGAAAAATCTAATATCTCATAACTTCAGCTCTTCCCAGCCAACCTCGTCCAGAAGGAACTCTTCAGAGTCTTCCATCATTTCGTCCCTTGTCCAGGTAGGGAACCAAAAGAAAATGACTAACTGGTAGGCCTTAGGTATTTTATTTTTAAGCTCTCTGAATGAAACCCAGTATTTCCAGGCTTCGCTTTAATGCTGCTGTGGGTATCCTTAGGACAAGTCTGAGGGCTACATTGCTAAAAGAGATGGCTCAGCCCAGAAAATCTGGATACGGGTACCTGGGAAGACAACTTTCACCAGGAAAACTTTGGTCACGGGAGGGAAGTTCTCTTTCACCCTGGAATAATAATGGGGGTACGGGAACACACACGCCTTAGTTGTGGGGGAGGGTGGTGAGGTTATGGCTCAGGAAATAAGAGTGATAAGAAAGATGTTGAAGAAAACTGGAAGCGAATAGAATCGGTGCTTAGCGACCGAATTAAGGAGATGGGACCGAACAGAGCAGTGGGGGCCTGGCAGACCGGCCCCTCTCCAGTCTTATCCTGGGAGAACTGAATGCTTCCTAGCCGCAATATAGTTTGAAAGCTTGGGCGACTCGGCACACAACGGTCTTAAGTCCTTTAAAGGGCCTCTTGGGCCCAGTTAGGTGCGAGGGAAGACTAGAAATGGAAGAGGCCATAAGGGCGGGGGGAGGGGAAGGGGCGTCCTCACCAGGAGCGGGGAAGCCGGGCACACGGGCCCCAAGGCGGGTGTCTCCGCCTCAGGCTTTCCGGCTCATCTTTCGGACGGCGGCGACCCCGCCACTCCTGCTGTCCTCAGGCGGAGCCGTTTCAATTCACGAAGCCAAAGCTCGTGCCGCCCCACTGCGGCCGCCTCTAGCGCGGCTTTAGCCTCCACCTCTACCTCCACCTCCACCACCACCACCACCGCCACCACCCCTCCTCCTCCTTCCCCTCCCGCGAGCCCCAGGCCCACCGCCGATGGCGGCGCACAATTAGTGCGTCACACCCGGCGAGCGGCGCCGGCTCGTGCTCAGTCCCGCCTACCTCAGAGCGTCCAGGCCACCGGACGGTCCCGCCCTCGAGCTCTACGCTGAACCGAGCCTGCGCACAGTCGCCTAGGTTGCCGCGTGTGGCAGTCCCACTGCTCGCTCTTTTACGCCTGCGTGTCGCGCCAGCCTCACGCTCTACGTCGCAGTCGTACGGTACTCCCTGCTCTTCCGTGGCCTGAGCTTCGGGTGATCCAGTGGGCTTCCCAGCGCGTGGCCAGGAAGTCAGAGACCCTGCAGGGACTGGACTGAGGCTAGGCGCTTGGGAGGCGGAGGCGGGACGTTACGTTTTTGTATTTTGATTTTTTTTTTCAACTTTAAGCAGGGCTTGATTAAAGAGTGAGACACGACCAGTGTGCCAGGGCGTCCAGTGCATACAAACTCCCCGAATACCAGTCCGATCTTGTAGAGTCTTTTATTTGTTTGTTTGAAACAGGGTCTCAACCACTGTAACCCCTGGATGGCCTGGAACTCACTATTTAGACCAAGTTGACCGCTAACATAGAAATAGGCCTCCGAGTACTGGGATTAAAGCGGTGAAGCACAATGTTCAGCTCGGAAGTTTGCTAGGGGAATGGGGAGCATGAATGGAATGGATGTCGAGGCACCTAAAATACATTTTTTTTCTAGACAGTAACAAGAATTTGGACGCAATAGTGAGATAGTGAAAATCGGGCTTCTTGTACATTGAAGCAGGGGGCTTGAAGAGTTGTGGCCGAGGGACACGTTTTCCCTAGCAGAGACCGTGTTCTTTCCTCAAACTGCCTCTAGATGGTGGTGCTGTTCTGGATGCAGTCCAGTGGATAAGGCTTGGCACAGTGCACAAAACCCCTTTAACACACACAACAAAAGAATTTGGGGCCATGTGGGAGATAGACACAAAATATTCTACTTCTTTAATATCTATGGAATCAGAACCCAGATAGTGGGATCGGGAAAGGCAAAGCGGGGAACAACAGTCAAGACGTCAAAACCAAGGAGAACGGTTCTTGACCACTTGCTGTCCTTTGTCTAGCCAGTTCTTGGAATGGGAACCCCACCTTTATAGCACAGTCATAGTTTCACAAACCCCAGGAATGTTCCATGTGGAGAAAGGCTAAGTTTTGCGTTTGCCCGAGGAATTTTGACAGTGATAATATCCCCTTGATGTAAGTGAAAGACACCTGAGGGGGGAAAAACATTTCAGATGCTTCATTCTGCCTGCTCCAACCCCTCCTCCATTTTGATTTTTATGTTTTCAGTGTTTTGTTGGGGAACATGTGCATGTGTGGAGGAGATCAGAAGACCACTTAGGAGAGTCGGTTTTCCTTCTGCTCTGTGGCATCAAGCCCAGGTAGTGAGTCGTGAGAGATGGAGCAGGCACCTCTCCTAAGTGAGCCGTCTCACTGGCTTTCCTTTTTAATTTTTTAAACAGCCTCATTCTGTAGCCTGGGCTGATCTTGAATTTTGGGTAAAACTCCCACTTCAGCTTCAAACATGGGATTATAGGCACGGACCTAGTCATTCATAGGCTTGTGCCTTTTCTCCCTGCAAGGACCTGGGAATCTTGTTCTTCAGTCTTCAGTTTTGTCTCTACACCCAAGTTCCCAACTCCCTCGTATAATTCCCCACACCAAGTCAGCTCTGCTTGAGTGGATGTGACCTGCTCTGCTCATTCAGATCAACCCTCTTCAGACCCCACAGTTCTCACCTGCACTGTAGCAGCTGTTGTAGGCACGGTCAGGATCAGAAGGCATACTTTTGATACACCGGAATAGAGTCTCCCTTCTCCCTTGGCCTTCCCGAGATACCACCTGACCCATGGTGAAAGTCACATCATGAAACAGGACCTGTCAGAGGAGGGAGATGCTGAAGAAAACCAGGACGGCACGGTTCAGTCCTTAGGGGCCATAGGATCACTGGTAGTGGAGCCAGGCAATAAGGAGGGGTTGTTCTGGGTTTGGTATGAGCAGAGTGATCAGGGAAACCCTCAGTACAGACAGGGTACATAGAAGAGACAAGCCAGTCTCCATGTCCACATTGGTCGCTCAGGGCTTGTCTGGGATTACCTGACTATATAGCAGATAAATTCCAGTGTCCCGGACTCGAACAGTGTCTCCTTGGGCCTCCAGGCCTCTCCCACGCCTAAGAGCTGGTTGCCACATCACCTCTGTCATGTCAGAGTCTGCTAGAGGTGAGGAGTGTGCAGGTCAGCATTTCTTCACCCTCATACACATGAGCTCTCTCCCTTCTCATTTCTAGGGTTCTCTTGGCCCCAGCCCCACAGTTCCTGGTTGGTGCCCCTCCCAGTGCGGTTATTTCAAATAATGCTTACCCTTGGAGGTAATGTTAATTGGAACAAGATGCAGAACGGACTGCTTCTCTAAGGAAAGGAGGAGGAAACAGCAGTGTTGACCTGCCCCCGGAGTCCACCCTCCACCCTCACCTCAGCTCTGGTCGTCATTCCTCATGCTCCTGGCTCACCTCCAACCCTGCAGAAACCCCAGGGCTCACTCACTCTTGTGCTTCTGGGTGAGTACTGCTCTCCTTCTCCGAGATTTGGCCCCATCCTTCCAGGCTCCCAGGACATCAGGACTCTGCTCATGAAAGAGGGCCAGAGTTTGACTAAGATGTTAAGGATCTTACACAACCTTCCCAGCCCTTCTCAACGCCTGAATGGCTGAAATGTAGGAACCTGTCATAGGCCCCTGGTCTGGGCACTGACTGCCTTTCAGGTGCTCTTGGCATTAATCTTTAACTGTTTATTTTCCTGGAACGGCTGGCTGTTCCCTTGACTTCCCAATCCAGGGCCACCTCTAGCACTCACTTGAAAGTTTGCAGGTTGAGAGGCTCTGAGAGCCTCTGCCATTCACCCTTTACCCCTAGATTCCCATCTCCCTTAACTCACCTGTTCCCAGAGGCTCTGCCATGGAGGCTCTCCCCGCTTCTGGGAAGCTCCTCCACTCCGCTGCAGCCGGCTCACCTCCCGCCTTAGGCTCTGCAACTCTGCTTGTTGGATCAGTAGTGCGACAGCACAAGTCACAGCCCCCAGAACTGCCCCCCAACTCAACCAAAGAGTGACCGAAAGGGCTGGCTCTCTGACTGAGCCTCCCATGTTGCCTGGAGATGAGGCTGGCATGAGCTAGGGACCCTGCTGACAGCTGTGGGCTGCAAGTGAGGTGGCCAGGAGGTAGCAGGGAGGGTGGGAATACAGGCAAAGGCGCAGAAGGGAAGAGCGAGTTACGCAAGGGAGAAATAAAAAGGAACTTGAGAATAGGAAGAAATCAAGCTAGGGTCCTATTAGTCCCCTGATCCCCAGCTAGTGTCCCTCTGACACCCCTGGCCCCCTCCCCCCCAAGCCTCAGGAGAATTTGGTGCCAATTATCTAGGAAGGGCAGGGCAGCCGTGACACCCAGAAGGAGCGGTCAGCGTTCAGGAGCCCAGGGGCGGCCCCTAAGTTGGAGGAGGGAAGGTCGGTTGGTTATGGGGCATGGTGCCAGGGGCAGGGAATGGGGACAAGCTCAGCAGCATGAGCCTTAGAAGGTGAGTGTGGTGGACTCTCTCTCTGCCTGAGGCACAAATGACAGCTTTGAGGAGGCTTGTTAGGGGTGACTGGAAATGAAAAAAAAAGGGGGGCTAGGGGCCAGCAGGGAGGAGAACCAAGGACAAGAAACTGGCAGGGTGCTGGGGTTAAGGCTGGGCCGGGTGTGTTGGAACCAGGCCTGCACTACTCCCTGTGCTGAACTTGGCAAGCCGGACTTCCTGTTTCCCAAGAAGAGTTCTTACATAAGGTTCTCTGGACAAAGAGAAAAGAAAAAAGCCCCAAGCCCCTCAGTCAGCGCAGCACTCCTCCCCACACCCATACGGCTGGCCCACCAGAGCCCTTCCTATGGCTCTGAGCCCCTTCCCGGGCTAGCTCCATCCCATCTCCTAGCCAGGCCCGTGCCAGCACCTGCTCAACTGCTGAATGTCCTGAGGCCGCCAAGAGGAAGGACCCTGCTCCTCCCAGCCAGGGATTCCCCTGCAGGAGGAAGTCCGCTGCTAGGAAAATGAGGCTGCTTCTGCAGTGCCTTGTGCAGAGGACCAGGTGGTTTTGTTGTTGTTTGCATGGTTTTTTTTTTTCTGGTATCTTTGTGATTTCTATTCAAAACTGCAGCTTGGAGGCTTGCAGGTCCCCATTCCCCAAAGCCTAAGATTCCCTTCCCACAACCTTCAGTTACACTGAACCCCAAAGAAGAGAAATCATGATTTATTCTCTTTAATATCCATTTAACATTTTGTCACAATAATAATAAAAATAGTATCTTTTCAAAATCCACAGGGATCCAGGGAGGAGCTTGTCTCCATCTCTTTCCCCTCACATTTGGGAACTTCTGGCCTAGTCCCAGGTTCTTTGGCTTCCTGCCACCAGGTCCAGCCTATCTTGATGCCTGATGCACATAGTCAGTAAAAACAGGGTCCCAGGGTTGGGGCGGGGTAGTCGGGTACGTGGGGGCTTTGGGAGCTCGTGAGGCGGGCAGCTGTGGTGGGGTGGGAGGTTACAGAAGAACGGGAATATGTCTGTGGAATGGAAAACATGTCATCAAGCCCTGGCTGCCTTGGAAGAGAGGACAGGACTGGAGCAAGGAACAGCTAGAGGGTGGAGGAGTGGGCGTGGGGTGGGGAGGTGCTGTGGTGCTCTGGGAGCTGTTAGGTTAAAGTTTAAAGAACCTGGGAGAGCAGGACCCCTCAGTGAACTTGAAAGAGTCCAAAGTAGGTAAGGAAGGGGGCAGCCTTAAGATGAGCCCAGGGGAGGGTACGGATCCGAAGGGAAGACCCTGGCCGCAGAGGCAACAGCCCAGACACCTGGCACAGACGGAGCTGGGGCCCAGGAGAGCTCGCTGCTGTGGCTGAGAATTCTTCCAGGCAGCGCAGGGCCAGCACACCATTCACCAGCAAGTCCAGCTTCAGGTAGACTGCCTTCCCCTCATCAAAGTGCACCTGGAGCAGAGAGAAACCAGCAAAATCCAGACCTCTGCCTGCCCTCATCGAAATCCAGGCATCTTCCTTCATGAAACCCAGGTTCTCCCACTCCCACCCATTCCTTGCCAAGCCTTCCTCCCCTTAGCCATCGCTCTACCCATGGAGCCCAGGGCTTACCTGACAGTACAGGTAGTAGAGCCCAGCCCTGATGACCGTAAATTCCCCAATCTGGCGGTCATAGCGCAGAGGGCTGGAGCTGTTGATTTTGGTCTCTTCCCAGCCACTCACTGTCCCATCCACACCTGGATAGGGGATGTGTAGGGATAAGTAGAAGCCCTTTACCAGACTCCCCCACACTCCCTAAGAATCCATCAAGTTTACATATTTGTGAGGTACAACCTACCCCGAAGGGTATCAGTGGCCCAGAGTATAGGTGGAGCCATGCCATTATGGTACAAGAAGTGACTAGAAGGTATTGTGTGAGGAGACCTAACGTATATGACCAGGGCGCTTCAGGGCTTCTGAGGGGATAGAAGAGCAGTGCTGTAAGAGAGAGGCTGGGGTTTTCACATCTATCTCATCAACATGGTTTGTGTCTTGAACATATAAGATGCATGTGCATGTTTGTGTGTACATCATTTGAGTCGATTAAAAATGAGTGACGGGGGCTGGAGAGATGGCTCAGAGGTTAAAAGCACTGACTGTTCTTCCAGAGGTTCTGAGTTCAATTCCCAGCAACCACATGGTGGCTCACAACCATCTTAATAGGATCCAATGCCCTCTTCTGGTGTGTCTGAAGACAGCAACAGTGTACTCATACATAAAAATAAATAAATAAATTTAAAAAAAAAAATGAGTGACGGGCCACAGGCTCACTGGCTATGAGTTTAAAACTTCCTATACAAATAGGAATATACGTAGCATCAATGGTGTACGCCTCTAATCCCAGCACTTGGGAGGCAGAGGCAAGCAGATCTCTGTGAGTCTGAGGCCAGCTTGGTCTTAGAGCAAGTTCCAGAAGAGCCAAGAATACACAGAGAACGCTGGTCACAAAACAAAACAAAGTAACATTTAGTGCCCATCAGCAAATGAACAGATGAGCAAACACTGCAGTCCTATCTACTGGGCCTCACTCTGCTATAAAAGGAATAAAGAAGTTTCTTGCCACCAGGTGGACAAGCCTTAAACATACTGTGCTAAGTGAAAGAACCATGCGCCATAGTCTCCCAAGCACAGGAACTGCCTGGAAAAGTAGTTTATAGAGACAGCAAGTGGGCAGGTGATTGCCCAAGGCTAGCCCTGATGGGACTATGGTGTGATGGCTAAAGGATACATGGCTTCTTCTTCTCTTTTTATTACTATTATTTTTGGCACAGTCTCACGTAGCTCAGGCTAGCCTTAAACTTGCTGTGCAGTTGAGGATGAACTTGAATTCCTTATGCTACCTTGCAAGTGCTGAGATTATGGGTGTGTGCCACTTTATGAGGCTTGGCCTTGTGGGGTTTTGTTTGTGATAGGATCTCTCTCTGTAGTCTTAGCTGTTCTGATTGTCCACTATATTGACCAAGCTAGTCTCTAACTCACAGAGACTGACCTCCACCTGCCTCTGCCTCCTAATGCTGGGATTAAAGGTGAGAGCCATATTTTGTGGTGATTAACGGCTTGTACTTTAGAGTGTACTTTAGTCACGGCAGACTAAGAGCACAGAGTTGCACAGGCGGGCAGACTGCATGGAATGTGAAATCTGTCTTAATAGAGCTATTACCAGAGCTGTACCGGGGAAAGGGCTGGGCGTGCAGCTCAGTGGTAAAGTGCTTAGCTAGTACGCCTAGGACTCTAAATTCTGTCACCACAACACACACAAGAAGAAATCCCTAGAACTAGTGTAGTTGAAAACTGGAAAGAAAGCCAGGCATGGTGATACATGCCTTTGACCCCAGCACTTGGGAGTCAGAAACAGATAGATCTCTGAGTTCAAGGCCAGCCTGGTCTACAGAGCAAGTTCCAAAGCAGCCAGGGCTACACAGAAACACCCTGTCTCAAAACAAACAAGAAAGAGAGAGAGAGAGAGAGAGAGAGAGAAAGAGAGAGAGAGAGAGAGAGGGAGGGAGGGAGGAAGGAAGGAAGGAAAAGGAAGTAGTAGGCATGGAACTCTGAGTCCATGACCTCCCAGACCCTAAGGCTGTCAACAGCCCAAGCTCACCAACTCTCACTCCTACATCCCTGCCTCCCACCATCCAAGCCTTCTTCCTGACTCCCACCATGCACCAAGCTCCTTCTCCCTTTATTATGGACTTCCCTTCCCACCCCAACTCCAGATCCCGACCTCGGGATCTCTTCTCTTCCTGACAATGATTTCTAGTTTGTCCTGCAGGAGCAGCAGATGTGATGGAACAGGTCTATAATCTGACTCTGAGAAAGTTCGTTTCTGAGTTCACAGCCAACCCATGGTTCCATACTGAGACCTTGTCTTAAAACAAAGCAAAATAAAACAAGTAAACAGACCCAGGCATGCTCATCCCTGACTTCCCTTCCTGTTCTCCAGCAGTCAGCAGAACACGAACTCTGTGTTTATCCCCCTGCAAGGGTAAGGGCAGCTGTCTTACTCACGTGACTGTGTTCCCAGCACTTGGAACTGGCCTCACCTAACTGAGGAATACCCGACAGTCCTCAGCCTCACTCACAGGCTTCCTGGGTCTCAGGCCTGACACTCCGTCACCCTCCTCAGCCCTCCCTCTCTGCCATCCCAGCTCTGCTCTTATCCTTTATTTCTTGTTGTTTGGTTGAAGACAAGGTCTCACTGTGTAGCCCTGGCTGCCACAGTACACTGCTTGGATTTTTTTTTAATTTTTGTATTTATTTATTATATATAAGTACACTGTAGCTGACTTCAGACACACCAGAAGAGGGCACCAGATCCCATTACAGATGGTTGTGAGCCACCATGTGGTTGCTGGGATTTGAACTCAGGACCTCTGGAAGAGCAGCCGGAGCTCTTAACCACTGAGCCACCTCTCCAGCCCCACTTCTTGGATTTTTTATTTTCCTGCCTCAGCCTTCAAGGTGCTGGAACCACTCTGCAACATCCTGCCTGGTTTTCCTGTCCCTTTCTCAAGGAACCTCTTTGGATTAGGGTGTGGCTCCTTGGTAGAGCACTTGTCTAGCTTGTGTATGGCCCCAGGTTTGTCTCCCCGTCCCCAATTACCCAGCCCATGCTCACTGGGGCGGCAGTGATTCTTCCTGGGCATTTCTGTTCCCATCTGAGTTAGCACGGCCATGTGTCAAACTTTAAGTTCAGCCTCCCCCCTCTATCCAAACTGGCCTGACCCTTTATCCAGAAGGGTGAAGACTCGCTCCACTATCCACATCCCACTTGCAGCCCACAGTCCCACCAGTCTCTCCAATACCCAAACCAAATTTACTCAGTGATAACTGTTTCCTACTGTTCCTGCCCCTGAAAAACAGCCGTGCCCTCTCCTCCCCTCCCTCCCCTCTAGTCCCCTTGGGAGTCCTCACTGTTTCCAATCTTGACTTTTCCAGTTTATTCCCCAAAGTATTAGAGCGTCTACTCCTTGTCTGCAGCTTCCTGCATTACCTTTGATGGATGGGTCATTGAAGAACAATCCCCTTTTTCTCTTTGTGACCTGCCATGTGTCTCCTGTAGTCTTCTACCCTCCCTATTTACTCTTACAAGTAGGTCCAACCTGCAGCCCTCGGGCCCCACGCATCCCAGGGTGCTAAAGACAGGATGCAATAGATCTGCAGAGGACATCATCACACCACAGTACTGAAGATCAATACCCCACATCTACAGAGCCCTTTTCCACCTCAGTCTCACTGAAACTCCTAACAACCTTCAGCCTCATCGGACTCTTGGAAACGCCTCGAATGTTTCCTGAGCTGTCTCCACCATACAATTAAGCTTTGAGGCCTACTAAGGCCTAAATGCTACTACCAGTGGGAATGAGTCCCTGACTCCACTATAAAATTGTCTTCCTGTGTGGTGCCATGTATCTCGGGCACCATTCTTGTCATCTAGCAATGTAATTACACATTTACAGACTGTCTGCTGTTCCTCTGCTGAATCCTTAAGCGAAGGAATGTGAGTGTGACTCACCATGGTCCGGCCCTGGGGAAATAGCAGGCTCCTGGTTGATGTATATTGGGTCAGTGAAGTAGTACTTGGGAAATCAACGGCCCAATAATGCCCAACTAATGATGCCCCAAACAAACGATCTCTCCCAAGGTGAAGAGAGCTAGCCTGGCCTTACTGAACAGACAGAGGAAAGAGGAGAGGGCATGCTGGGTGCAACAGGCTTAGGGCAAGGCTGCAGCCAAAGGACATGGTCTGTGCCTTGTAGAAACATCCCTTCCACCTTCAGGGCACCAGCCTGTGGGTAGCCTTATCCCTGCCCCAAGCGAGCCTCTCATGAAGACTTGTGCACCTAGGCAGGTCCTGGCTGGCTTTGAATGCCACCTCCACCACTTAGGTCTGCCATGACCCTGGGCGAGCTGACTATCCCTCACTTATTAGGTGTAGGTTACCCGGTGTCTTCCTTCTAAAGCAGCTGTGGGAATCGGATCGGTTTGAATGCCTACCAGCTAATCCCAGTGCCTACCCTGAAGGACAGAGATTTTCTTTGGCTTACATGCCTCTTTATCTACCAGCCACTTCTCTCGATCTTGCCGCCGTCTCCCATTCCCTTCTTCATGCTCTCTGCGCTCTGTCTACACTTCTAACCATAACCCTGAAGCCGCCCATTAAGGTCATCAACTGGTATTATGTCACTAAACCCAGTAGTCACATCTCTGTCTTTATGTCATGTGACCTCTCAGCTGCCTCTGCAGACAGCCACATCCTCCTGCCTGAAACTGTCTTCAGAGATCTCAGGGCACCGCCCTGCCTGAGATTCTTCCTTTCCCATCTCCTCGGCTGGCTTCCCCTTCTACCCAGCTTCATTCTTGGGGCGTCTCTCTTCCCTGGTGTCTCATCTCATCCTGTAGCTTTAAATAACAACCCCATGACCATTTCTCACCTAGCCTGGGCCAGCCTTACCCCCGGTGAAATCCGCTTTACTAACCATTCTCCCCATTTGTTCATTATTAGACACCCCCAAGTTAAGTAATCAACTTACACCCACTTCCCCCCCGGGCAATCCAGTCTTAGGAATGGCATTATCTTTCTCAGCTATTCAAGCCAGATATGAAGGCACCAGCCTGGAGTTCCAGCCACTAAAGAGGCTGAGGCAGGAGAATCACTTAAGCCCAGGAGTTTTAGAACAGCCGGAGTAGAGTGGCAAGGGCCCGCCTCAAAAACAGAAAACAAAGCATATAATATTCATGAATCCCCCGTTTCTCTTACTGTTTCCATCTAATGCACAGCAAGCCTTGCACCTCTAAGCTACATGTTGAAGCTCCAGTTCTCCCTTTATCTACTTAAGTGGGGTCCGAGCCACCCTCGTGTCCTGCCTCCAGGCCTTCACAGTGGACAGATGTCCAGGTGACGGAATAGCAAGTACAAAGTCCAGAAGAGGCGTACTAGGGCGCAGGAGTGTCCGCCCCACAAGTGCCAGGAAGTGAGGTTGAGGCCATAGCATGGAGAGACTGAAGCGAAGCGGAGAAGCAGTGGGATAGGAGGGCTTAGCGTGGTAACAGAGGTCGAACAAAGCAGGGAGGCAAGGTGATCGAGAACGGGGACGGGCAGAGCTGAGTCTGAGGTCCAAAGGTCATGGTGTCAAGTTGGGGGGCAGAGATGGGAGGGGCTAGAAACATTTGGAGAAATAATGACCACACAGCAAGAAAAACTACAGAACACAGAGAAAACAGGACCACAGGGGCTTCCAGGAGAAGCCTGAAGGTTGGAGGAGGAAGCTAGGGGCCACTGGTTTGGGAAGGGACCTATGTTCTTCGAGGGTGGGTTGGTTCTGCCTAGGATCCCATGCCAGGGTCACGGAAAGAACTTAAAGGACTTTTCTAAACTGGCTTCTGGGGTTCCTAGCATGGATGCAGGAAGGAAGAGGCTTGGGGGAGTGGGGCAGGTTCTGGGGTGGGAGATGCTCTGATGGGTCCAGGGAAAGCCGGGTGGGACTCACCTGCCTGTGCTCCATCCTGTCCTGGCTGTGGATGAACTGTATGACACAGGGAAGAGTTGGTGAGACTTGCCCTGCCCCTCTCCCACCATCCCTCCCTCCACAGCGGCCTACCTACCCTCATAATGGGCTGCAATAGCTCGGCGAGGCCGCGCCTTCCGGCCTTTAGAAACTAAAAATAAAGCAAGGGTTTATTGACAGATTAGCAGAGGGACCCAGGAGCTAACCCCCAGCCTCTCCCCCTGCTCAGGACCCTGGCAGTTATCCCAACTGCTGGATGCCACACCTTCAGCCTCATCCTCCTCCATCTACAGTGACAACATGACTTACATCCAAACTGGGATACTTCTGAGAGCAAGAGGTGGCCTTTAATTATCAACCACACTGGACTAGGGGTGCAGCTTAGTGGGAGAGTGTTTGCCTAGCATGCACAAGGCTCTGGAATCTAACTCTACCACCACACAGACACAGAAATACAGACAGACACACAGACATATGCAGATACAGACAGTCTCTCTCTCTCTCTCTCTCCCTCTTTCACACATACACACTGAGCAGGGAAACTTCATCCATTGAAACCACTGATTCATGGGAGTGTTTGTTTAGGGAAGCCGAAGCCTCAGACTTCACACCTTGTCCTGAGGAGAACTCCAGGAGTCTTTTTTAACTCCTGGTCATTTGTGGGGTCCACAGGTAGCAGCTCCATGTGACAAAATGAGCTTTAGAAAGTAGAGCCAAAATCCCTAGATCCCGTTCTCAACTCTCAACCACTTAGCTGTTTGACTCTGGGTCTCCTTCATGTGCCCTCCCTCAGTTTCTCTACAAAAATAATAGTTTTGTTGTTGTTGTCGTCGTCGTTGTTTTCTCTGCTCACTCCAGACTGTTGTGAAGAGCAAAGCAGCATGTGAACCAATGACTCTTGTTAAGACTGGGATACAGGGGTGGGTGCTCACCACTTCTTCGAGGCCGGACTAGTTGTTCCAGGAAAGGTACCACATCCTGGCTTTCCACTGTCTGGGGATTCAGTTCCTAGGGGAATTAAGGGCAGGGCTCAAACAGGACCTCCCAGAGATAAACAACCACAGAGTCTGTCAGAAGAACCATCAGCCAGTAACAGACACAAATCCTAGGGGTTGGCCAAATCTGGGAGTGAGGCTGGGTCCCCATCCCTTTGGAGAGACCAGACAGACTTTAATGCCCTCAGTCCCAATCAACAACGTGCACCCTACTGACATATCACACACACACACACACACACACACACACACACACACACACACACGTGCTCACGCATACACCAGGCAAACTTTAATGCCCTCAGTCCCAATCAACAACCTGCACCCTATTTACGTACCACACGTACACGCACACACACACACACACACACACACACACTTGCAGGCATGCACATACGCACAGGATCTCAGGGAGGTGGGGCAGAGACAGACAGCATGTATGCATATGTGATTCGTATCATTCATATAGCCTGTCTCTGGTGTCAGGCTCAGACCCCTCAGAGTCACCTCACAGCCAATCAGCACTTTTCACTCGGGTAGCACAACTCTTACCTTGGTAGAGTTACCTCCTTACATCCAGATCACCCTCGTTTATACCCCGACATACCCACGTGGGCTGGTTCAGTCCGCACACTCAGTCATAAACTAGTGTCAGCTGGAGTCTTCCAGCACACACAGCTCAATGCACACACCTCACACACAACTGTCACAGCCAACTAACACCTCAGCTCAGGCACAGCTTTCCATGCTGGCATCCTGTATGCAGCATCCACACCTACTCACAGGGGGCTCCCGGTGGTCCTCTGCTGTCAGCTCCTCCTGAGAAGGCTCCTGCTGGGAAGGAGGCAGCGTCACCTTGTCCTTCTCCTGACATCTCATCCTCCTCCACCCCTTCTCCGATCCCCTGGCCCTCTGCCCACCCGGCCCCCATCTGCTTCTCTGCATTTTCTGCTCCTAATGTGCCCAGAAAGGGGTATGCTGAGGGCCTCACCTGGGCAGACAGCGTTGCCCAGCTCCCCAGGCTGACCACGACCAGCAGGAGGCCAAGGCAGGCCAACGCCAGGCCCAGGCTCAGCACCAGCGGGGCCAGCAGGGCGGTGCCCGGCTCCCCCCGGCGCCCCCTCCGCCTCTGGCTCCGACGGGCGGCCATGGGGGCGGGGGGCTGTGCCTGCCTCACCGCCCCCCCATCCCGGGACCCGAGGGATGGGGAGGGGGAGCTGGTGGGCGGATCGGGCCAGGGGAGAGGGAGGGACCAGGGAAGCGGGCCGGAGGGGGGCGGATGAGGACAGGAAGCCGGACACTGTTTGTGTGATTAAACTCCAGCCTCCCCGGAGTGCTTTGCAAGAAAGAGGAGTCCTGTGCCCTGGCGCGTGCTAGCAGGCGACCGCAGTGGCACTCCAGACCAAGGCCTCTGAGGGCCAGTGAAAGCAGAAGTGGACAGGCATCCACCCAGGCCAGTGTGCCAGGGTGGCCCCGGGAACTCAGCACCGCCCCAGTATGTTGAGCCCTCCCACAGCCATCATTAATCATGAAAATGCCCCCAAAGGGCTTGCCTGCAGGGCGATCTGATGGAGGCAGTTTCTGAGTTGAAATTCCCTCTTCCAGAATTCTCTAACTTGTTTCAAGTCGGCAATAACTACCTCTTTCCCAGCGTAGGGTACTTTTTCAGATCATCCTGGGTTTCGGGGGTTTTTTGTTTCTGTTTTTGTTTGGTTTTGGTGTTTTTGAGACAGGGTTTCTCAGTGTAGTCCTGGCTGTCCTGGAACTCACTCTGTAGACCAGATTGGCCTCAAACTCAGAGACCCGCCTGCCTCTGTCTCCTGAGTACTGGGATTAATGCACTCAGGAGACAGGGATCACCACTTCGGCAATGAAGAATATTTTTTTAAAATTATGTATTTTATTTATATGAGTACACTGTTGCTATCTTCAGACACACCAGAAGAGGGCCTCAGATCCAATTACAGATGGTTGTGAACCACCATGTGGTTGCTGGCATTTGAATTTAGGACCTCTGGAAGAGTAGTCAGTGCTCTTAACCACTGAGCCATCTCTCCACCCAAGAATATTTTTTTAAAGCTAGTTTGTTAGGAAGCGCAAGGCCCTGGGTTCGGTCCCCAGCTCCGAAAAAAAGAACCAAAAAAAAAAAAAAAAAAAGCTAGTTTGTGACGTTGTCTTTGTGTGCTATATGCGGCTGCTTGAGCATGTGTGTACATAGAGGCCAGAGGTCTCACTAGCTCTCCACCTTGTTTTAGGAGAGATAGTGTAGTGACAATTCTGAAAAAAAATTTTTTTTTAAACAGAAATGTAAGAACGTATTTTCGTTTTAATCCCAGGTATGGGGATGTGAGGCTGCTTCAGAGTAGCTGACTGTGGTTTGCCTCGCGCTCTAGCAGAGGCGTGGTTTTGCCAGCTGCGGACAGTTTCTGCGATTGTGTGACTTAGAATTCTGGGAACTTTTCAGAGGGTCTATAAATGCTGGGGCCCCAGTGCAATAGGCAGAGTTGGTTGCTGTTGTGTGTTCAGGGGATTGGTCGTAGTTAGAGTTGTGCTCAAAGAAGAGAGGAAAGGAATTAGATTCCGAGATCCCTCCCCCTGTCCCCCAGCCCCCAATCCTTCTTAGCCTTACTTTGACTCATGGTTCTGTTCCAAGGTTGAAGGGCCACACTCAGTGATGGCCTTCCTGTTGCCAAAGTCCTAAGTAGCACAGAACATCACAGGGTGACAGAGAGAGAGAAAGCATGAGAGAAAGCATGAGAGTGGCCAAACTGGTTTTATGGCCAACACATTCTGAAGATAACCCACTAATTCGTTCATTGCGTAGATGGATTGATTAGGGTTGATTAATCTTCTATTAAGGGCAGAGCCCTATTCACCTCTCGACCAGGTCCCGACCCACCTCCCACTATCTCCTAGTGAGGATTAAATTCCAACATGAGTTTCAGAGGGACAAACCATATAAGGCCATAAAAGATGATATAAGTAAAATGTGTAAAAAGAAAAAAAAAAAAACCCAGGTAGAATTAAAGAATAAACGCATGACTGAGGTGAAAATAATTAAACTATAATAGAACAATAGTACTTAATTGATAAATACCAAAAAAAATTTTTTGCCATATTCTTCTTAGAATGACATATAGGTTTGAATGCATGGAGAGTTATGGCTTGGACATAAAGTATCTCCCAAAAGCTGGTACCCAATAAGATGTGCAAAAATAGGTTTTTGAGAAGTGGTTGGATCTTGAGGGACGATTGATGGATTCAAACTTTGATTTTTTTTTTTAACTTTAATATTTTTTAATTTTATGTGTGTGGGGGTGTTTGCCTGCATGTATGTCTGTGCACCACATACATGCAGTACCTATGGATGCCAGAAGAGGGCGCCAGGCCCCCCGCAGAACTGGAGTTACAGCCATTTGTAAGCTGCCATTTGGGGACAGGAAACTGAATCTGGTTTCCCATCTAAGCAGCTCTCAATTGAAACTTAGGCTAGGCTATTGGAAGGTGGCAGAGCTGTGAATGGAGAGCCCTGTAGGAGCCAGGAGATCACCACTATTGTGCGTTGCCTTTTATTTTCCTTCCCTGCTTCCTGTACCCCACTTCTCTGCTGGAGGCTCCCCACCACGATGTTCTTCCTCACCATGGGCAAAAGAACAGCATAAGTGACCATGGACTGAGACTTTGGAACATGAGTTCAAATAAATCTCTCCTCCCTTTGTTTTCTAGGTTATCTTTAGCAGCAATGAAAAATTCAATCAATAAAAAGAAGAAAGCTCAATGCTAGCCCATTGTTTGCCAAAGCTAAGCCCTTATTAACAAGGTCATGATAATGTAAGTCTGTATATAGGGCTGTAACTTTCAGTCTGTCGAGTCCAAAGCAAACTCCAGTTCCCCAAACCCCAAAAGGCAGTCCAACTATTCAGAACTTAGCTCAACCTGGAGCACTAGAAGATGTCTGGCAGTTAGATAAAAGCCAACATTCCTCAGGAATTTGTGACTCAGGTTCCCCTCTACCAAAGGTCATTTCCCTCATGTCTGGCAGAGGAGACATGGCGACCTGTGGCACCCATCAGCATATCAAACTTATGCTGGTATTACAAGTACATGGTACATATTTTAAAGTATCCACATGCACCCCTAAACTTCCTCAGCTCATGGGCTTCCCTCCCCCAAGCTATCTTGATTATGCACTGTCTCTCTCTGCTCCTGTTCCTCTCATGATGTTTTCTCTCTAGTCTTCCCTCTCTCACTCTGACAGCCCTGGCCAAGTCCAGTCTATTTATTTCTTCCTCTCCTCTGGATTCATCCAGAAGCCTCTGCCCGTTCTCCCTCTCATATCTACAGTAAAAACCCTTCCCCTTAGCCATCTGGTGTTGCTAGTTTATACCCAGACTCATCCTTAGAAAAATCCAGACTTGGTCGTCAGTGTGGCAAACCTCACAGATGCTCCCACTTGAATATTATATGTGAAACTAACAGAGATATTGTATGTGAAGGGTGCTGGTGGGCAGGGTGGGTTATAAACCAGACACTTTCACCAGGTCACTCTGACAGGGTGACCAAACAGTAGGTGTTTACTTCCACCATCAAATAATTGGTATAAGCCGGACACACAGACACACCCCTGTGATCCCAACCAGAGGGTGGATACTTTGAAATTAGCTGGGCTGTGTGGTGAAAGCTTGTCTCAAACAGACCAGAAAACACCACCATTCGTGTGCTGGGAATATAGGTCAGTGGTAGAGAATTCTCCTGGTCTGCGTAAAGGTGCCTGGACCTGCTGGGGGAGAAAAAAAAAGAAGAAACATAAATATCATCTTCACTGTGAAGAGAAAAGGAAGTGACCAGACACCTGACATTTTACACTTTAATAACATCAACAGCACCAATGCTACCACAGAAGGATGAACAGTATTACATTAGGATCTCAGGAGTGGTACCTAGAAGAGGCAAGCTGATGGAGGGACCTGCTGGAGATGGCTGACAGGATAGGAAGAGCAGGGCAACATTTCCCATTCTAACATCCCTACTGTATTCTGTCCGTGAATTTAGGAGGAGGGTTTCTAGGAGAAGGGAAACCCTCCTCCATGGGAAACCTTGTCCGGGAGGGAGTGGGAGTTGCCACCACCCCCACCAGGCCTCCAGTCACACCTGCTAATGGATTGGCCCCTCGGAGACACCAGAGCATCTGCAGATCCCATAACTTTGCCTTGAAAAATTAATTTAATACACTTAACCTTTTTGTTCTTGGTTTGCCGCCAGAGCTAAAATTGACTTGCATTCTTCTAGGACGCTGATGGGAAATGACTTGGGAAAGTGTAGGAAAAATACTGAGAGGGAACCTGCCAGCCTCTCTCGTTTTCCTTGTTTTCTCCCCCCAACACTGCAGAAAGAGGGGCTTTTCCACTTCCATTTTCTAGGTCACTCAGAGGGGGAATTTCATGTCACCTTTATGTGTCCTACATAGTGATTTGGTGTGTCACTGTGACATCTCCCTGGCCACTGTGTTCCCAGGGCCAGCTAGAGTTTGTGAAATGGACCCATGCCTACGGAGCTGGCAGTGACTAAAGTTAACTCCTGGCCATAGCCTGGGGCAGACAGTAATCACCTAGCTTGCTGGAAGTGAAGAGGTATCTAGGTTGAGGGACTGTCAGTGCTAAAGCCTGGACAGTTGGGGATGAGTTAGTACAGACTCTGGGGAGACCTGCACCACCATGCACTTTCTTCTTTTTTTTTTTCCAATTTATTTTATTTATTTTGTGTATATGAGTACACGGTAGCTGTCTTCAGACACACCAGAAGAAGGCATCGGATCTTATTACAGGTGGTTGTGAGCCACCATGTGGTTGCTGGGATTTGAACTCAGGACCTCTGGAAGAGCAGTCAGTGCTCCTAACAGCTGAGCCATCTCTCCAGCCCCACCATGCACTTTCAAATGTATAGTTTCCTTCAGTGAAACAGCGCAAAGCCCTGTGCTGGGTGGCTCCCTCTCCTCACTCCTGTTAGCCTATCCTCCCACAAACGTTACCACCCTATCTGTGATGAATCTCTAAACATTTGCCCCACCGTTCATGGAATTCTCCTTTTAGAAGCCTCTTTCCCTGGCCTGGGTGCCTGTGGTTTTCTATTGCTAATAGCGCAGTGTCACAGATTAACTCTTACCTAAGGAGGTCTACGCTGTCTTAGGGTTATAGAGAGATGCAGGACTGAGGGGTCACATCTGCTGAGATCCTTCCTGTGGGCTGTCCTGCTCACACTGGAGGTAAGAGGCAGGAGGCTTAATGCACGTGTGGGGACAGTCAGCCATGACCTGATGGCACTGTGTTACTTACTGCCTGCTCTGTCCCAGTGACACTTCCCCCAGAGTGCTCAGGCCTGTGTAAAAAATGTGCATGTAACTCCCCTGTGATGGCTAAAGAAAGGTAATATGGTAACAGGCATCCCTTAAGGACCTTTGTCCTTTGCTCTGGATTGCCTGTGAGATTCTAGTGGCCTGCTGAGAAGATAAGAATCCAGTAATGGAGGTCCTGTTGTGAGTGATTTTTTTTTTCTTTTTTTTTTTCCCCGGGGCTGGGGATTGAACCCAGGACCTTGCGCTTCCTAGGCAAGCACTCTACCACTGAGCCAAATCCCCAACCCCTGTTGTGAGGGATTTAACTACCTTTTTTACTTTTTTAAAAAATCTTTTATAAACTCATTTATTCTTATTGCTGTGGGGCTGGGATGCTGTGGTCTTTTTATTATTGTATAGCAGGGACGAGAAAGGGAGGGGAGTAAAACCGTGTTCTTGCCTCGCTGTGGATTCGGTAGGTAATGTACTGGCCACCTTTGATGTCCAACTTTATAAACCCTTCCTTTAGCAAGGCAGAGCAAGTGTACTTAACTGCTTATCCATCCGTCCACACACCTGCCTTTAAGATTCATTTTATTATATATGTGTGTTAATGTCTGTGCGCACGTATGTCACGTGTCTGAGGTTCCCTCAGGAGCCAGAAGGTTTCAGATGCCCTAGAGCTGGAATTCCAGGCAGCTGCGAACTTCCTGATGTCGATGCTGGGAATGGAACTCTGACCCTCTGTGAGAGCCGCAAGCATTGTTTTTTGAGACAGGGTTTCTCTGTGTAGAACTTGCTCAGGCTGACCTCAAACTCAGAGATCTGCCTGCCTCTGCCCCCTGAGCGCTGGGATTAAAGGGGTGTGCCACATTCGCCTGGCTGCCGGCTGCAGCAAGCACTCTTAACCACTGAGCCATCCCTCCAGCCATGGGGGTTAGAGGTGTACACCACAGCCCCTACTACAGAGCTTTATCTGCTGTGAAATGGTCAGGTGCAGGTAGTTCATGCAAACGCAGGTGTCCTTAGATATTCAACTGTGTCCTGTGCGGCAACGGTCCTTTCCTCCTCGGGGTCCCAGGCTCTACTGTCACCGTCTTGAAGCTGACTTTTTGTTTCTTTCCCTGAATTTTGGCACACTGTAAAAGGAACAGCAAGCATGACAGGTAGTCCTGGACACTCCGCCTGCCAGCAGCTTAATGGAGAACAATTTCTTGGCCTTTCTTTGTCTCTCACGACGACATTGATAGTTTTAGGTAAGAGCCTGTTGTCTTATAGAACGCTTCTTTTCATGGTTAACCTCAGACAATGCTGTCTGAGAGGGGCACTGTGGACCACTGCTGATTCCTCTGTGTGTCTGTTAGGAGGCTTGAGGCTCAGCTCATTCCGTATTCTGTTAACCAGCGGACTGGCTAAGGAGGCGTCTGCTGGGTTCCCCCACCTGAAGTCACCTTTCCATCTTATAAAGAATCAGTATTTAGTAGAAGGACATTCAGAGGCTCCGTAACTGTTGTTTCCTGCCAAGGACCAGCCTCGGCTTGGAGAGGGGTTCTGAAGAAGGGGTGTCAAATCGTGGGTTCAAGCTGGTGGCCTGAGTTCTGCTTTCCAGACTGTTGTCTCTAAGTTCTGTTCTCTCTGAAGATCTGCAGACAACTCTCTCTCTCTAGACAGCTTTCTCTGGCTATTCTGCTTGAGACAGTTCTCCAAGAGGCTCTCCCTCCCTATTCGAAAAAAGTCTCGGGATAGCTCGCTCATAATCTGCAGACCATAAACCCAGTCTTTTATTTTACATATCAATCCAGTCATTTACTCCAGACTTCCTTTTAATTATCCTATGAATCAGCATCCCAAGACCCCGGCCCCTTAATTCTTCGGAGACAGCTGTTACACATTTCCTTTCAACCTTGCAAAGGATTTCAGAGATCTCCCTGCCTCTGTTACACACAGAGCTAGCTGGGTGGGACCCTGCCCTGAAATTACCATTTCTACCACACCTGGGGCTGACTTTGCTCTGTACCAGGCCAGCCTTGAACTCAAAAATCTCTCTGCCTTTGTCAGCATAAGCAAAGAAACTTCCTTAGTATCTCTCTGACAAGTTGGTTCACAGAGCAGCTGCCTTTGTTCTTTTACACCCCTGAAGCTGCCCCTAACTCATACTGTAGCTTTAGATTTTGCATAACTGAGAAACTATATTTTTTTGCACCCCTGTTTTGAGAGGTTTTTCCCCACAGCCTTCGGTGCTGTCCGGAAGGTCCCAGATGCTAGTGTTTTGCTGAGACATTAGCCCCACCTTCGCCTCATGGATTCCTTCAGTCTCTGACTATCAAGGAGCTGTTAGCACTAACCGGGAGGGCCTTCCGTAGAGAAGGAATACAAACCATTCACATTATTATACAAGCAAGCCCTAGGCCCACAGCAGCCTTCGACACTCGTGGAGGCCCACGCCTGCTAGCCCTGTCCCAGGGGCAGGAACTAGGTCCTTCTGTCCCTACCAAGGCCACACCAGGCCCTCAGTTTCCTTCAGCCTCCATGTTGCCTGAGTAGTTGCTGCTTTCCTGACTAGGCTGCAGTTGCTGTAGACAGGCTGCAGCAAGCTGTAAGCTCCTTGTTTGCTCCCTGGAGCGATTTTGAATTCAGCCACAGACTCATTATTCGTGTGCATTTTAAAATGAATTATGATTTATTAAATCATTATCCATTTTAATACTTAGATTGTTCGTTTGTTTACTAGGAAACATTTCTGCCTGATAATCAGGTTCTATTTCAGCCTCCCAAGTGGAGATTACAAGCATTCACCACAAAGTCTGCTTCTCTTCAGCTTCTCCCTCCCCTTCCTTCCCCTTTCTCTCCCTCCCTCCCTTCCTCCCCCTTTCCCTCCCTCCCCTCCTTTCCTCTCTCTCTTCCTCCCTTTCTTCCTCTCTTCTCTCCCTCCTTTCCCATTCAGAACCCATCTCTCTGAGGGACTCTGCTTCCTTTCTGGGAGAAGGGTAATTAGAAACTATGCTCTAAGCCCTGGCCGAGTGAGTCTGGGTGTGTACCTGCCTCTAGGCTCTGTGCAGACCAGGACAGGATATGCAAACAGTAAACAGGTGGTCCCTGCAGCTTAGAGCGCTGGTCTTTACCACGGTAAAGAGCTTTCTGTATCCCACATTCTAGAAGTCTGAACTGTGTTTTTCCACATCCAGTGACATGCAGTCTGTCATGAAGCTGGACAGTGGCAGCTTGCCCTAGATCCCAACCCAAGATCTTTTTCCAAGAAATGACTGCACCCTACCCTGTAGATGTGATGTGACGTAGACAGATGTGAGGTAGATTAGGCAGATCCAGCACTTCCACATGGCCACTTAAGCCCATTGAAAGTCACCATAATAAATTCCCGTCACTTCTGATCTGGTCCCACCAACTGCCACCTCCCTCACAGTGCTTCCCCAAGGGGCCCTTATCACCAGAGCTGTGTCTTTATCATTGCTGGGCCTCACTTGCTGCCTGTGCTCTGCCTCCCACACTTCGCACAGCCGTATGCCTGCTAAGACTGTCTGTCTTAAGGTCCACGTCTCTCCTGGCCCAGCCTGTACCTGGCCCACAGTGAGACTTTCAGTCTGTGTGGGGGTTGGTTTCTGGAAATACAAACAGCGTGGTTCATCACTGACATGCTCTCTCTCTCTCTCTCTCTCTCTCTCTCTCTCTCTCTCTCTCTCTCTCCTTGTTTGTTTGTTTGTTTGTTTGTTTCTGAGACAGGGTCTTTCTACACAGCCCCTGTCTGCCTTGGAACTCGATTTGTGGACCAGGCTGACCTTGAATTCACAGGGATTCACCTGCCCCTGCCTCCAAGGCTGGAATCAAAGGTGTGCGCCACCACACCCACCTCCTGTTTCTTGAATGAAGTGGATTCTCACTGGGCCTTTCAGGTTCTCTGAGACTTTGCTCTCAGAGTAGGACTTTCTGTGCCCTATAGCAGCCTGGCTCTCCCTAACCACACCTTGATGTTTACTTCCCAGCTGGTGGCTGCAGGGACTAGGTCCACTCGTCTGTATTCCCCAGGACCTAGCAGAAGCCTCAGACACTGCTCAACAGAGTACGTTGCATGGAAGAGCTAGTGTCCCTGCTCCAATGCTATGACCAGGAAGCAGGGCCTCCAGAATTCAAACCTGTGTCTGCAAAGTGACCTCCTCTCTCCCAACATCTGCTATTTCCCCCGTTGGAGGAGGGAAAAAAGACCCAGTCCTGAAGCTGGGCAGGGTGTGGGAATAGAGCGGATAAGTGGGTGCCTGGGCTCTGGGCTGGCTGTCATCTGGCGTTTTGCATGCTGACCTTCATAGCTTCAGAGTTTCCCTGGTTGCATCAGTTAACCCAGACCTGCAGGAATGACAGCCTTGAGTCACCAGTGAGGGGAAATGAAGAAAGACAGACACACAGACAGACCAAAGCAGCCACTGGGACCAGCATGTCTTACATAGGCTGATGACTTTTGCCCAGCAAGTTTACTAAGAAGCACAGCATCGTATACACTGTTTGCAGAGGGAGGTGTGTGCGGGGTCGGGGAGGCGGTGACCAAGGTCAGCAGAAAGCTATATAGGCAGAAGAGAACACCGGATTCAGCTGCCTTAGGACTGATAACCACAGCCCAGGGGGAAAGAGTTGGGTCCCCAGAAACAGAAACCTCAATCCACCCAAGGTACTGGCTCCAGAATCAGACCAAGCCTTACCAAGCCCACACCTGGACAAGGACGCAGAACTAAAGATCCCTCTAAGAAAGTCTTGGGTTGGTATGGATCCCCACAGTCAGCCTTCCTCCCTGCTCACCATTCAGTCGGTAGCTGCCTTCAGGCTAAGACCGAGCCAGGCTTCCTAGCCAGCCTCAGCACCTGACTGTGTTGGCGACCTGCTGCTTTGGCTCAGTGGCTAATGTGATTGGTCGGGTTTGGCTCCTGGCCCTTGGCACCTTCTGGCTTGGCCCTGAGCTGCACTTGACTCACCTCTGCCTTAGCTCCGATGCGTCACACCAGCTGCCCTCGCTCCAAGCAAGAGAGCAGGCTGTAAGAGCCAGCTGCCCTGCAAACTCAAGAACAGTTAGTCACCTTGTGGGGCGTGGCCGCAGCAGCAGTGTGTAACTTTAATCCCAGCAGAGGGGGGCGGATCTCTGTGATGAGTGTGAGGCCAGTCTGGTCTACAGAGTGGGTTCCAGGACAGCCAGGGCTACACAGAGAAACCCTGTCTCAGAATGAATGAATGAATGAATGAATGAATGAATGAATGAATGAAACAGTCACAGACCCCATGAACATCCTGAGTGGACCAGCCAGCTGTTAACCCTTTCTGTAGCGGTGAGCTAGGAAATGAGGCACCTGATTTGTTGATCAGCTTTCTGATCCTGTAAGAAATTGTCTATGATAATCAGTCTCAAGAAAGCAAAGTCTGTTTCTGTTCTGGAATTCAGAGGTTTGAGTCCCTAGTCTCTGGGCGCCTTCAGCCCCTGGGAGGCAGATCATCATGGAGGGAGATAAGCACCACTTGTTTATTGACTGGGAAGCAAAGAGAGAGAACCGGGTCAGAATCCCCACAGTCCCTTCGGGATTTCTTTTCTCTCACTAGGCCTTATCTCCAAAAGGTCTTACCACCCACCTCCCAGTACCACCACATGCTGGGACGGGTGTTTTGGAAGGCATTTAAGATACAGACTAAAGCACCTGGATTGTGTCCTACACTGGCTCTTGGCTCTGAGAAGGCTTCCTGTATGGGTTGTTGTAGAGCAGCGGTCCTCAACCTTCCTAACGTTACGACCCTTTGATACAGCTCCTCATGCTGTGGTGACCCCAACCAGAATGTTATTTTGGTTGCTACTTCATAACTGTAATTTGGCAACTTTTATGAATTATAAGAAATGACCCTTGGGTTGGGGATTTAGCTCAGTGGTAGAGCGCTTGCCTAGCGAGCGCAAGGCCCTGGGTTCGATCCCCAGCTCCGGAAAAAAAAAAAGAAAAGAAAAAAAAAAAAAAAAAGCACATGACTTTTGGGGTTGGGGATTTGGCTCAGTGGTAGAGCGCTTGCCTAGGAAGCGCAAGGTCCTGGGTTCAATCCCCAGCCCTGAAAAATAGAAAAGGAAAAAAAAAAAATGACCCACAAATGGGTCAAGACCCACAGGTTGAGAACCACAGGTTGAGAGACTTCTGGGGCAAGGGTTTAAGCCAATAGGAAGTCTTCATTAGCAGGCCACAACTACACTGGGTGCCCCAGACCCCAGTGTAGCCGTGAGCCCTTCTCAGGGTGGGATTGTAAGCACGAAGCCACATCTTGGGTTGACACACCTCTGTTAGCAAGAACACCTAGCCAGAAGCAGAACTACAGGAGCCGGACAGCAAGGATAGTACCTTAGGAGACTTTCCCAGAGCCCTGGGCTTTGATGGGTAGGTCTCTGTTTTTGACTGGGTAGGAGGTGCTGTCTGTGCGCCGAGTTTTATGGCCTGAATGGTGCTTCCACCTGGAGTCACGTGGGTGAGCAGGTGACAGAAGAGGCTGAAAAGAAGTCAGGCTGAGGCTGGGGATCCTGCTGGAGTAGAAGGTGGACAGTTAGGGTGATGTTAAAGCTGTATTTTTTTTCTTTTTGAGCTGCAGAATTATTTGTGGTACAGAAATACCAAACAGGGCTGGAGAGATGGCTCAGTAGTTAAGAGCACTGACTGCTCTTCCAGAGATCTTGAGTTCAATTCCCAGCAACCACATGATGGCTCACAACCATCTGTAATGGGATCTGATGCCCTCCTCTGGTGTGTCTGAAGACAGCTACGGTGTACTCATATACATTAAATAAATAAAATAAATAAATAAATCTTAAAAAAAAAAAGAGAGAGAAAGAAATACCAAACAAAACTCAGTGGAAACAAGAGGTCATTGGTTTTTGAGGGAGACTGGCCTCAGACTGGTTATGTGGCTGAAGATGATGATGTGGACCCCTGTTCCTTCCAATGCTGGGATCAAACGCAAAAGCCAGTGGATCTGACTGTTTCTATTATCTATCTATCTATCTATCTATCTATCTATCTATCTATCTATCTATCTATCTATCTCTCTATCAATCATATATCTATCATATATCTATATATATTTATATATGTCACCTATCTATCATATATATCTATTATCTGTCACCTATCTAAACATCCATCCATTGCCTATCTATACATACATACATATATACATGCATACATACATACATACACTTTGAACAGGGTCTAGCTCTGTAGAAGTGACCTCGAACTCACTGAAATGCCTGCCTGAGCGCCCCCAATTTCTGGGACTACACGTGTGGCTTTTTTAAGTTGTTGTTCTGTTTGTAAGTTGGTTTTGGTTGTACGAAACCACTGAAAGAGTTCACTCTGAGATACACCGTTAAATGAAAGGAGAAAAGCATTAATGTGCCTACAGTATGTAGGCACAGCCTAGTACCGGAAGGAGATTGGAAAACCTGGGAACCTCCAGGAAGACCATGGCGACCGTCACCATCCACCTGACACCTGCAGGCCTGTTGTGAATCAAGAGAAAAACTTTTGTGCAGTTTGCCAAGGAGGGAATTAAATACATCCCGTCCTTTTCCTTGAAATACTGGAAATCGAACACAAGGTTTCCTGCGTGCTGGTTGAGCTCTCTACCACTGAGATACCTCTGGATGTGTAAGTACACATCCGAATCTCACACTCGAAATGTGTGTCTCTAGCCCCGGCCCTGAGCTTGAAGGAACCCCACCATGCCCATGATTGGTACATTTGGGGTTTCTGGCCCAGTGATACTGTTCTGAGATCATCTGTTTCTTGCTTTGGAAGCTCTCTCCTTTACATTCTCCTGTTCTCTCAGTCCCAGGAGGCATGACCTCTGACTTCTTGCACCAACAGATGCCCTCTTGCCAGAAGCATCCGATCGATGGAGGGTTTAAGGAGCAATATTTAAAGGTGAAAGCACAAAGAGGAGACTCCTCCTGCTGACTTTAGACCAATTACTTTCACCAAAAAGTTGTTTTTGTTTTGTTTGTTTAGTACAGCATATATTTATGTTCTGGTTTGCTTTTGAAACACGATAGCCCAGGATATCTTAGGACTCAAGTACTGTAGCCTAGGCCTTGGGTTTTTGGTGACCCTCTGGCCTCAGCTCCCTGAGCACTGTGGTTACAGGCCACGCCTGTGCTGCTTCCTGCTAGGTACGGATTTTCCTGAGGAATTTTCCAACAGGGAAATGGCTGAAAAGAGGGAAGTGAGGGCCAAGGCTGCCATTCTCTGGAAGAGCAGTTGCCTGGACCACACCTAGCCCTGTAGCCCTGTGTTGCACCCATCACATACCTAAGGAAAAAAAAATGTAACAAAAAAGCAGTAGCCAGGCAGTGGTGCCAGAACTTTAATCCCAGCACTCCGGAGGCAGAGGCAGGCAGATCTCTGAGTTCAAAGCCAGCCTGGTCTACAGAGTGAGATCCAGAACAGCCAGGATTACACAAAGAGACCCTGACTCCTAATTCAAAAAAAAGTCGGGGGAAGGGCTAGAGAGAAGGATCAGTGGTTAAGAGCACTGGCTGTTCTTGCAAAGATCCTGAGTTCAATTCCCAGCATGTGAGGCAAAAATACCCATGTATGTAACATAATTTTTCCAAAAATAAGATTTATATATTTTATATATGTGAGTACACCGTCGCTGTCTTCACACACACCAGGACACTTTCAAGGCTAGAGTGATGTTTGCCTGTTGCTTTCTTTTTCTCTCTCTCTTTTTTTTTTTTTTTTTTTTTTCCGGAGCTGGGGACCGAACCCAGGGCCGCTGAGCTAAATCCCCAACCCCTTTTCTTTCTTTTTTTTTTTTTTTTTTTTTTTTCAAGCAGATCCTAGGAGCTGTGAGGCAAACATGGAAAGGAAGGAAGGTGCTGCCTGCAGGAAAATTACCCAGAGAACACTGGTCTCAGCCCTGGAGTTCCACGTCTGGTGTGTGGGACTGGAATATGCGTCCCAGGTGACGACTGTGAGTCGTCCCTCCAGCAGCCCCAGGATCTGATCCCACCACTCAGTGTTCTGCCCCAGCCCTGAGGAAGGGGGACCAAGGCAAACGCTGGGCCTGAGGCTGAAGACTGGCCATCGGATAGGCAGGCCTGCTGGCCTTCATCTCTACCCAACGCCCTGGGTGGGACTGAGGCAGCAGAGCTCTTAGCTGGAAGGAATAAAATCCAACCAGGGTAGGTTTCAGCAGGAAATGAGGGGACGGGGAGCCACACAGAGCTCCTAGAGTCTCTGGGAAGATTGTACAATCAGACTTGAATAGCAACCTGGGTTAGGGGAAAGCACAGTGTGGGAGAGGGCCTCTCTGCAGAGGATATTCCTGCCCCAGCCCATTGGGACTTAGTCTCCTAGCCTGGACCTCCAGCACAACTGAAAACAGACGCTGGAGGCCGCTGCTTCCCTGACTCACTTCTGCTCTCAATTTGTTCCATCACTCGTCCTAACAAAGACTGAATAGGCAGTGGTCCCCCTGCCTCAGACAGGGGCTATTCCCCATCTGCTTCAAGGCATGCTGGGAACCTGTACAGAGAGTAGAAAGCTACCTTCTCTCAGCATGCACAGTGCTGTGGATACTGTAGAGGTGGGGGTGAGTCTCCCAGTTCTTGTGTTCTTGAAGGAGTGAATTTAGTCAAGAGATATAGGGCCGTTGGGCTGAAAGACCCCCGGAGTGGGGAGACCCTCATTCAAGTCTCGGGATGACACAACCCCCCAAGAACTCACACAAGACCGTCCTTGTTGTAATCACATGAGGTTTATCGATAGCAACCAGTGCACTGGGGTCGAGACTCGTATCCCACGCAGGGGCAGTGGAGTTCGACCCGGAGAGGCTGGGAGAAGAGGTATTTAAAGGGAGAAACCACAACCCAAGGGGGCAGGGATGGCGTCATAGAATAACAGTGAAAAATCACAAGGAAGAACTCTGTCCCCCAAGATTGTTTCCTAGGAGAAGCTGTCTCCTACTTCTCAGATTGTTTAACTTCATGGTCCGCTAGTTCCTAGGAGAAGTTGTTTCCTGCTTCTCAAGATTGTTCTCTAAGATTTATGGTCAGCTAGTTTCTGGGAGAAAGCTGTTGAGCTGGCCAATGTAATTATCCATTCTATAGCCCTAGGAGAGGCTTCTTGGAACATACAATTCTGGGGCCTAACCTGTTTGTTTGTTTGTTTGTTTGTTTTTTCTGCTCTAAACTTTGTGTCTAGGGGGGCAACTTTAAAACTTTTATCTTTCAGGGCTGGCTGGTCAGGTAAAGGCCCTTGCTTTCAGACTTGGTGGTCTGAGTCCAATCCCCAGGACCCACATGGTGGAGATGGAGAATTGACTTCTACAAGTGGTCTTTTGACCCTGTAAGTGCAATCTCCCATGCACAGTGAACAAACATGTCTTCTAACGAGGGAGACATACAGACATAGTTTAAGCAGAAGTTTACTTAGCAAAGCCTCAGGCCATCTAATCACAAAGGGGCCACTCCCAAGACAGTTCTCTTTGATTTCCGCATCTAACTCCTTGTCCTGGGTGGTCTGGGATGGTCTTCCTTCTGGAATTCGTGAGAGCTCTTTTAGAAGCTGTTCTTGTCCACAATCTGTCAGGTTTCTTTTTGTTTGTTTTTTGTTTGTTTTTTTGGGGGGGGGTTTGTTTTTTTTTTAAGATTTATTCATTTTATTATATATAAGTACACTGTAGCTGTCTTCAGATACACCAGAAGAGGGCATTGGATCTCTTTACAGATGGTTGTGAGCCACCATGTGGTTGCTGGGAATTGAACTCAGGACCTCTGGAAGAGCAATCGGGTGCTCTTAACCGCTGAGCCATCTCTCCAGCCCCCTGTTTTGTTTTGAGATAGGGTTTTTCTGTGTAGTTCTGGCTGTCCTGGAACTCCCTCCATAGACCAGGCTGCCTTCAAATTTCGAGATCCACCTGCCTCTGTCTCCTGAGTGCCAGGATTTTGTTTTGTTTTGTTTTAAGAGATAAAGGCTTAGGCCACCACCCAGCACTTGAGTCAGTTTTAGTTGTACCCACTATAGGGATCTGAGAAGGGGTTTGCTGCTCTAAGAATATTCCCCTGAAACAGGCCTGGGCCTAGGAGCCACTCAGAGCCTGTTGAAGCTGGTTTTGTTGTTTTTTTCCTAGTCTTTTTCCCTAATCCTGACCTTTTCCTGGTCAGCTTAGCTAACCCGGAACCAGAACCAGAAGCAAGCCATTTTCCCCCCTCATTCCCAGGGTCCCTAGCCTCACAGGCTGAATGCTAAAGTGCCTTTGAGAGACCAAACCTTTTTGGGTCCAGACTCCACCTTAGGGAACCTGACCTAAGGTTGAACTCAAGTTAACTAACAGGCCAGTACCTAGCATCAGTTTCCAGGTTAGCCCCCAACAAGACCTGTGTCTACCAGTTTTCAGGTTACCCGCCCCCAACAAATTGCACCTCCAGGTTACAAGCCTGCCCCTGGCACTTCCCATCCTAACAACCATCAATCAGAGGTAAATAGAAGCTAAGGTTATGGTTTGGCTCCCAGCACCAGTCATATGTGTACCATAATGGCTCCCCCAGTCAGATGTGTACCAGGCTGGTACCCCTTTCATGCCTCTATAAATGCTTGTCTAAAACTAGGCTCAGGGCTCTTCCTTCCTGCTGTGTCAGGGTTGGCAGGGAGCCCAAGCTCGGGGGTTAAATAAAGAGACCCTAACGTGATTGCACTGGATTTGAACGTGATTGCACTGGATTCGGGTTCATGGTGGTCTTTTTGGGGTTTGTGAATGTTCCATGTCACAACACCTTTCACCCCTAACCTTTGTGTTAAGATTATGGGGGATAAGCTAGAAGTTAAGCTAATGACAGCACACTCCCACTCTAGGTCACATGGTCTTCTTGTCTTCTTTTTTTTTTTTTTTTTTTAAAGATTCTATTTTTTTTCTTTTTTTTTAAGATTTTGTTTATTTCATGTATATGAATACACTGTAGCTGTCTTCAGACACACCAGAAGAGGGCATCGGATCCCTGTTACAGATGGTTGTGAGCCACCATGTGGTTGCTGGGATTTGAACTCAGGACCTCTGGAAGAGCAGTCAGTGCTCTTAACCGCTGAGCCATCTCTCCAGCCCTCTTGTCTTCATTTTTAAAAATATTTACTTTCGTTACTTAAAAATACTTGTATTTTCTTTTTTTTTCTTTTATTTTTTCTTTTTTTTTTTCCTTTTTCTTTTTTTCGGAGCTGGGGACCGAACCCAGGGCCTTGCGTTTGCTAGGCAAGCGCTCTACCACTGAGCTAAATCCCCAACCCCTTCTTTTTCTTTTTTTTAAAGATTTATTTATTTTATGTATGTGAGTACACTGTGGCTGTCTTCAGACACACCAGAAGAGGGCATCAGATCCCATTACAGATGGTCGTGAGCCACCATGTGGTTGCTGGGATTTGAACTCAGGACCTCTGGAAGAGCAGTCAGTGCTCCTAACCACTGAGCCATCTCCCCAGCCCCAAAACTTGTATTTTCATGTTCACATGTATGTGTGTTTGCTTACACACATACAGATGTGCACCATGTGTGCCTGGTGCCCACGGAGCCCCTGGAACTGGAGCAACAGACAGTTGTGAGATGCCATGGAGGAGCTGGGAATGAAACCCAGTCCTCTGTAAGAGCCCCCAGTACTCTGAGCCTCCATGCTGCTGTCTGCAGTCCTCGCTTTTGTCCTTTCAAAGATGAGAGTTCGGATTTCAACCCAGGTGTTTCTTTCCTACAAAATGCTGGGATTCTGGGCTCTGGACCTTCTTTGTATAATCTGTCTGTGTGTCCGTGTGTGTCCATGTGTGTCTGTGTGTGTGTGTCCGTGTGTGTTTTTTATTGTTTGTTTGTTTGTTTGTTTTTTCCGGAGCTGGGGACCGAACCCAGGGCCTTGCGCTTCCTAGGCAAGCACTCTACCACTGAGCTAAATCCCCAACCCCCCGTGTGTGTTTTTATCTGTCTCTCAGTCTCTCTGTCTCTCTCAGTGTGCATGTATTCATGTGTCTTTCTGTCTCCTGTCTCTCAGTCTTAGTCTCTCAGTCTGTCTGTCTCTCTCTGTGTGCGTGTGCATGTCTGTCTGTCTCTGTGTGTGTATGTGTCTGTCTGTCTCTGTCTCTGTGTCTCTCTGTCTCTCCATGCGTGTGCGTCTGTGTATATTCGTATGTGAGTGCGTGCGTGTGTGTGTGTGTGTGTGTGTGTGTGTGTGTGTGGTACGTCAGGGCCTGGACTGTATTGATCAAATATCCTACCAGTAAGCCACACATACCCAGCCCTATATCCTATATTTTGCCTGCTCTTTTTTGTTTGTTTTGGGTTTTTGTTTTTGTTTCCTTGTTTTTGAGTCAAGGTTTTTCTGTGTATCCCTGGCTGTCCTGGAACTTGATGTTTAGACCAGGCTGGCCTGGACCTCACAGAGATCCACCTGCCTCTGCCTCCTGAGTGCTGGAATTTTGTCTTGTTTTAAGAGATAAGACTCTCGATCTGCCATTCAGACTAGACTTGAACTCCTGGGCTCCCATGAGCTTCCTGCCTCAGCCTTCTAGAATGCTGCTTGAACGTCTGTCTTGACGTGGCCACTGTTCTAAAGAATGAAGACTTCCGCTTAACCTGCAGAAGGGCAGGAGACATTTTTCTGGAGAAGAAAGGAGCCTGCATTAAAAAAGTGTCGTCCCCCCCAAAAAAAAATGTATTTCCCATCACCAGCTGTACACGCAGCTAGAGCACTCATCTGTTAAAATTCATTCATAGGGAAAATTTGTAAAAAGTAAGTAAACATTTCATGAATTGTATGTTAACCTCATGTGGGAGCCATGGTAACCTCCCTTGTGCTGTTTAAATTTAGTATATGTGTAGTCAAAGAAAGCATTTTGCATTGTTCAGACAGTCTGCAGCCCAGACTGTCCCCACTTACTGTATACTTCAGGCTTGCTTTAAATTCCCGGCAATCCTCCTGCTTTAGCCTCTGAGTGCTGGGATTAGAGGTGTGGGCCACCAGGGCCTGCAGCGGACTTCTCACTATAATCCATAATTTATATGGGAGGTAGAAAGAACGCTAACAGCTGGCAGCAGGAACTTCAGCCTCTGTCATGGCGACAGAGGTAAAAGCCAGGCAGGGCTTCGCTCACCTACAGTCCCAGCACTTGGGAGGCTAAAGCAAGAGCATCCAGGGGTTGGGGATTTAGCTCAGTGGTAGAGCGCAATGCCCTGGGTTCGGTCTCCGAAAAAAAGAACCAAAAAAAAAAAAAAAAAAAAAAAAAAGCAAGAGCATCCGGAGCTGTAGGCCAGTTTATGGTTATAAACAAACAAACAAACACCAAGCAGGCATGAGAGGAAGCACGCAAACAAAAATATGAGTTCAAAGGTTAACTGTTTAGGAGCGTGGTAACCCCAGAACTGGGACCAGAAATGGATGAGTCCACCTTGAGGTTCCTCGAAGGAAAGGAATGTAAATCTGTTTAATTGGTTGGTTTTCCGCAAGTGAGTTACTTGAGCATGTCTGAGTGCTGAGGGGGAGGGTGTAGAAGCAGATGGAGAAGCCAGTGTTGATCCTGGATCCTCAGGCGGTGTCACCGACCAGAGATAAAGAGGGATGGCAGGTTGTGAGAAGAGCCAGCGCTGATCTGACTCAGGAGGGAAATCCTCACTGAGAGCAAGGGGAGGGCTGTGCGGAGAGAGGAGATAAATGCCCGAGAAGGCTAGTGCAGCTGTACTGTTGGCCAGTGGGGACCACCTTCCTCCTTTTCAGCTTCCTGCTCCTACTCCATCCTCAGCCGGATCTCAGCACAGCAAAGCCGGACGCCATCATTCCGTCCGGTGACGCCAAGGCCTGCATGGCGCCCCCTTGCCAAACTCAGCACAGCCCCCAATCCCCACCCCAGGCGTAACTACCTAGTGTGCGCATTATTGATTATTTCGGGCGGGATCTTTTTATTATTGCCGAGAAAGGATGTTCTGGGACTTGTGAGGAATTCCGCATTATCCTCCCGCCTCCCACTAGCCGCTTTCCCCTTGGCCTGGTTGCTGGAACCAGAAACATTCCCGGATGTTGAAAACTGTCCCGCGTTGACTGTTGCAGTCTGGGCTGCGGAGGAAGGCTCTGTCTCAAAACAACAACACTATAAAGTGCTTATGTTGACTGTCGGAGCAGAAACTCACAACTGATTAAACATCATGGCGCAGAGGATCTCTCCGGAGTTTCTCCCTGGCTTGTCATCTTGCCTGCCAAGTCTCTGCACAGATTTCAACCTATCAGTGAGGCTCCCATGACAGCTTATTAAATCCTTTATGTGGTCTCACCTTGGAATTCCCCCTCCTCCTGGGGTTCTCCTCTTTCTTCCATAACAACTATTACCATCGGAAATGCTACAGGATTTATTACATTTCTCATGTCGTCTCCTATTAACTTTTTTTTTTCTTTTCTATTTTTCGGAGCTGGGGACCAAACCCAGGACCTTGTGCTTGCTAGGCAAGCGCTCTACCACTGAGCTAAATCCCCAACCCCTCCTATTAACTTTTAAAAACAGTTTATTCATGTACGTATTTGGGTACTTGGCATACATGTACATCTGCACACCAGAGGACAACACCAGACAGGTGTGGGCTGCCCTGTGGGTACTGGGAATTGAACTCAGGACCTTTGCAAGAGCAGTGAGGGCTCTCAACCACTGAGCCATCAGGTCTCTAGGTCCTCATGGGCTGGTCTGTGACAGAGTACAAATAGCTTATAGGGTCAGGACTGAGACTTTCACCAGTTCACATCTAATTAATTAGTCATGTTCTTGTCCAGCCAAGTCACAATTAAAGACATTTAACAAAACAAAACAAAACAAAACAAAAAAGACTTTAACATGTGGGAAACAGGGTAATTCCTTACAGTTAGGTGACAGTGGGAGGTCAAGCACACGCCTTTGATCCCAGCACTCAGGAGACAGAGGCAGGAGAATCTCTTGAGTTTGAGGCCAGCCTGGTCTACAAATCGAGTCTAGGACAGCAAAGAAACCCTGTCTCGAAAAACAAAACAAAACAAAAAAACTGAAAACAAAAAGATAAAAACAGTAAAGAATGAGGAGAGAAATTTCTAGATGCTAGAAATGCTTTAGTTTTTTTAATTTTTTATTTTATTTGAATGCTGGAGTTGGAACTGATGATGTGATGTCACACCCAACTATACAGTCTCCCCCCCCCCCCCCCCCAGCTGGGGACTGAACCCAGGGCCTTGTGCTTGCTAGGCAAGTGCTCTACTACTGAGCTAAATCTCCAACCCCCCATTTTTTTTTTAAATAAAGAAAAGTGAGGGGCTGGAGAAGTGGCTCAGCAAACAGCGCACTAACTGCTCTTCCAGAGGATCCGGACTCCTAGCACCCGCAGCTCACACTGTCTACGACTCCAGTTTCAAGGGGATCTCTTTTCTCACCACTACACACATGGGGTGTACATACATACATGCAGACAAAACACCCACATGTGTAAAAATAGAATTTAAAAGAGAGGGCTGGAGAGATGGCTCAGCGGTTAAGAGTACCCGACTGCTCTTCCAGAGGTCCTGAGTTCAATTCCCAGCAACCACATGGTGGCTCACAACCATCTGTAAAGAGATCCGATGCCCTCTTCTGGTGTATCTGAAGACAGCTACAGTGTACTCATATATAATAAATGAATAAATAAATCTTAAAAAAAAAAAAAAGACACTCATTCAAAAAAAAAGAATTTAAAAGAGATAGGGGAGGGGGGAGGGAAGGAGAGAGAGAGGGAGGGAGAGAGACAGAGAGAGGAAGCAGTACCTCATATCTAATCCCAGATCTCTGAAGGTAGAGGCAGGGGGATTACCTTTTTTTTCTTTTTTTCAGAGCTGGGGACCGAACCCAGGGCCTTGTGCTTGCTAGGCAAGCGCTCTACCACTGAGCTAAATCCCCAACCCCGGGGGATTGCCTTAAAATCAAAGCCAGCCCCTACTACATAGTGAATTCCAAGCCAGTTTGGGCTCCAAAGGAAGGTTCTGCCTTAAAAAGCAGGAAGAGAGAGAGAGAGAGAGAGAGAGAGAGAGAGAGAGAGAGAGAGAGAGAGAGAGAGAGTCCAACAATGAGAAAGCAAAGCCAGACAGTCATCACCTGTCTGAGGGACTGTCACAACTGCCTCACGTGATGGGAGTGTCTCACGTGACAGGAGGGGTCAGGGCTCTGCATATCTGCCTTGAACATCCCTCTGGTAAGCTTGAGCCGGTGGAATGTGGCTGCCCAGGTGCCTCTGATTAACTCGAAAGTCCTGCCCAAGAGCCTCCCTGTTCACCTTGGCACTGGGATCACAGGGAGAAAAGAAAACAAAACAAAAAACCGAACCAACCAACCAAGCAAGCAAACAAAGGAACCAAAACCAAAATCCAACTTCTTCGGTCTGTCCTCCCAAAAGGTCGAGGTAGACACCTCCCTACCCTTCTCGGCAGTGAGTCACAAGGGTCTCAGAAACACCCTGATTGCAGACTGATGCTTTGCGGGGAAGCAGGTGAGGTAATGAGGCTTGACCTTGGACCTGCACCCTGGGCTCTGTGTTAGCAGACAAAGACTTATCTGGGAAGCCATGCAGAGAGTTTGGTACTTTGGGTCCTAAAGCTGTGAAGGTCTTAGGCACACCGAGATAGGTTAGTGGATCTGTTCCAGATGTCAGTGAAGGACTCACACCGGAGGATCCTCAGATGTGGACTTTGAATGACAGGACAGGGCAAAGGACATGTGAAGACCATGCTAAAGAGATGCTCACCGACTTTCTGTGTTCACACAGTTTGTAAGTTCTTCGAGAACTGTCAAGCAGCTGAGGCGCACGATGCCTCTGTGGGAGCATTTACTGCTCTTGCTGAGGGCCAGGATTGGATTCCAGCACCAGCATGGCGGCTCACAAGCATCCGTAACTCCAACCCTGGAGATATTATGCCCTCTTCTGGCCTCTACCGGTACTGCATGAGTGTGGTGCACATACATGCAAGTAAAATACTCATACACACTTAAGTTAAACAAATATGTAGTAAAAAGTTTCCGTGACTTGTTCTCTACTTGTGTTTGTCAAAAGTAAGACACATTATGATCGGGTCTCCCTTCATGGACCCCAGGACAGTGATGGATAGAATCAGAAAAGGGGAAATGCTTGTCTCATTTTTTTTTTTTTTTTTTGGTTCTTTTTTTTCGGAGCTAGGGACCGAACCCAGGGCCTTGCGCTTCCTAGGCAAGCGCTCTACCACTGAGCTAAATCCCCAACCCCTCTTTTTTTTTTTAATCTTTTTTTTTTCTTTTTTTCGGCGCTGGGGACCGAACCCAGGGCCTTGCGCTTGCTAGGTAAGCGCTCTACCGCTGAGCTAAATCCCCAACCCCTTGTCTCATTCTTGATGTTGAAAGAAACCCCTATACCTCATCACTGAGAATGGTCTTCTCTTTTTGGTAATTTTATGGTTTAATTCAATACCACCACAAGGCTAGTTTCAAATCTTTCAGCATGCCAAATGTCCTCAACAGGTGTTTCCAGAGAGGTTTACAGGAAGAAGGATGACCTACTCCGAACGTAGCATCAGTGACTACAAAGGGAAAGAGGCTTCCTGTAGAT